>NC_134353.1:661891541-662191541 GCF_048569485.1 Anomaloglossus baeobatrachus | reverse complement strand
GAACTATGAAGGATAAACATAGACCTGTTATAAAGCAATCCAATCAATAGACCATCACCACTGAGGGGAACGTTCATATTCTTTTCCGATAGATATAAGGACATCTAGACATCATCTAGATAGAGCTCAAATTCCTTTCATATAGTTCAAAGTATGAAGTGATCATCACACTGACCTCTGTATTAACCATTGCTATTCTTGTATACAGGTATTACGCAGCCATCTTAATTTCTGAACTAAATAACCCTGATTATTTTAGGGAATCAATGAAATACCCTACTACAGGGAAGATAGTGAGTGCCTTGGAAGATTCTTACCCTCATGTGGAAATATGGGCTCTTCAGAGTTATTGGCCCTTATGTAAAACCTTACCAAAAAATGGCCAATGACAGTAATGTATTCCGAGTAAGTCGGTTGGCTAATGGCTACCAAATGAAAAAATCTGTATATAATAGAAACTGTATTAAATAACACTTAAAGGGGTGCTCCCATCTCAAAGATCCTATCCTAATATGTAGTAGGTGTATTATTATTATTATTATTATTATTATTATTAATAATAATAATAATAATAATAATAAGGTTGCCAGATACATCCAATTAGAAATGTAGTATAGTTCTCCTGAAAAGCTATGTCTCTTACCTCATGTTTAGGGCATTGCAGTACCTAAAGTATCCATGGTTACAACTACACATATAGTCACAGTTAGTTAGTTGCTCGTGGTCATAACCATGGATATCTAAGGTTCTGGAATGCCCTGAATATGAGGTAAGCCACACAGTGAATCAGAAGAACCATACTACATTTCTAATTGGAGATATTTCCTAATATTATTATTATTATTACACCGACTACATATTGGGATAAAATATTAAAGATGGGAATGCTCCTTTAATCATCAGGACAAGGCCAAAAACGTTATTCCAAAAGGTTGGAATATCTAGTAAGTATGCTTAGATATGTCAGTTTTCACACACAAAAGTTGTGCATAGCTATAAATGAATTTGGCATAAGTACTAAACATAAGTGTAGACCAGCAAAGCCATTCACAGTACATAGAGAAGTACAATAGAGGGCAGCAGCAACAGCTACATTCAATACTCGTAGGACAACAGGCACGTGAGAACATTTTCTTCACACATGCCTGTGAAAGCAAAGTACTGTACACCTCATACATGTATTTGATGCATAGTAACAAAAACATCAAAATGTTAGAAAAAAAAGTGTTACATAGTGATGTAACTTTTTTTCTGGTGTGATTATTATGGGGAACATGGTTATCCTTTCACATATATCTTTTAGAACACTGACATCTTTTTACAAATGTACAATTAACCTCAACCCCTATTAAAAATATACGTTTTATTAATAATTGGTTAAAATTCCAAGGACACACAAACACAAAAATACCAGAAGCAGGTAACCCCTATATGGGAGTCGGTAAAGTATATATATATCTCGTGGAAGGGGGGGGGGGGGACAAACCCTTAGTAACCCTCAGGGGACTAGATGTCCCTACCTGTCAACGGAGGATATGACGCCTTGAGTTTCCGGGCGCCCCCGTTCCACGACGGCTTTCCCTCTTTCTCCTTACCCTAAAACCAGGGACAGTGCTCAAATAAAGGTAAATAGGGGGAAGTAAGATTGCCGCTCACAAAATTTAAGTGGGGTTTGGTACACCAATATGTATTCAAGGCCTGATTACTGGCAATATGATATACAACCATAGGAGGTGATTTTTAAGAAAACAAAATACCTGCAAACATTAGCCCATGTAATAATCCTTTATACCAAAAACATTCCAAAAGGGAGCTATCATGGTCCCTCCACAATCAGACCAAGACCATATGTTTTGCAGAGTTTACAGTAGCACACATGAATGGTGCCTTACTGGGATACAATCAGTCCCAAGTAAATATAAAAGACACTAAAGGGAATATAAAGATAGTTTTACTTCCCTGAAAAAAGCAGGTCCTCATCCCTGCCTTGCCTCTACGCGTTTCTCCTTTCCCATTAAAGGTTCCTCAGGAGGCTTGGGGAGACAGCTGCAGATACTGTATGGTGGTAGTCCATGGCTATCACCACAACTGTGGGTGGCGTCACGGACAATAACCAAATCCCCACCATCCAGTCCCCACCCTTTTCACTCACGGGCGAGGAGCGCCGCTCGAGTCCCCGGGATCCGGCCCAACGCTCGAGCCACCAGCGAGCAGCAGCAGCCGCAGCAGCCGCGGCCGGCCCGAGCAGTGGGAGAGCGCAGCGTCCCCTCCTCCGCCCGCGACATGTATGTGTGCGATCTGATGTGAGCGTGCATTCTGATGTGTGTGGGTGTGCGTTCCACTGCTGGTCCTCCTGTTTGGCATCTGCTGAGCATGATTGCGGGGTCTACTCTCTTTCTTCTTTCTTTTGGGGGTGTCCGCTTTCTATAATGAAGTATCCTGCAGTATTATTTAACTTTTTTAGCTGCATGGACATTTCATTATTGAACCGCAACTAGGGCCAATTTTGGGGTGAGAACTTCTATTTATGCCTTATGCGGGCTTTACACATTACGATCTGTCGTGCGATTGCACGAGTGATCGTACCCGCCCCCATCGTTTGTGCGTCACGGGCAAATCGCTGCCAGTGTCGCAAGTCGTTAA
Organism: Anomaloglossus baeobatrachus; assembly: GCF_048569485.1. NCBI lineage: Eukaryota > Metazoa > Chordata > Amphibia > Anura > Aromobatidae > Anomaloglossus > Anomaloglossus baeobatrachus. The sequence goes on along the minus strand of NC_134353.1, from coordinate 662,188,898 downwards.
ACCGCCATCACTCGTACTTACCTACTGAGCGACCTCGCTGTGGGCGGCGAACATTCTCTTCCTGACGGGGGAGGGACGATCGGCGTCACAGCAACGTCACACAGCCGCCGGCCAATAGAAGCGGAGGGGCGGAGATGAGCGGGATGAAAACATCCCGCCCACCTCCTTCCTTCTGCATAGCCGGCGGGGGCCATGGGACGCAGGTAAGCTGTGTTCATCGTTCCCGGGGTCTCACACGGAGCAATGTGTGCTACCCCGAGTACGATGAACAACAGGCGCCATGTTAAATAAATAATTTTTTAAAACTTAGCGACGAGTACACGACTCACGATTTGTGAGCGATACTGCATCGCTCGGAGGTGTCACACGAGACGACGTTGTGAACGATGCCGGATGTGCGTCACGAAAACCGTGACCCCCGACGATGCATCGCACGATAGCTTGTCTTCTGTAAAGCCCGCATTACACCGAAAAAATGCTGAAAATTCCTGATATGGCTTTTAGAAAAACACGGTAGTTATAATAATAATAATATTAGCAAACATCTAATTAGAAATGTAGTAAAGTTCTCCTGTTATAGCCATGCCTCTTACTGCATGTGCAGGGAATTGCCACTTAGGTATTCATGGTTACTTTCACGCATATAGCTAGTTAGTTAGTTGCTCGTGGTCGTCACCATGGATACCTAAGCTGCAATGCTTTGCACATGAGGTAAGAGACATGACAATATCAGAAGACTTATACTATTTTTCTAATTGGAGTTATTTGATAATTTTATTATTACACCTACTACATATTAGGATAGTATCTTGGAGATAGGAATACTCTTTTAAAGGAAACGTTACAGCTGATACATGCTGCTCTAGCTTTACAAGTGGGTCCCTGACGTTGCCCAAACGTGACAAATCTCTTTTCCAAAACACGCACCCATGAAAAGACCTGTCAATCCAGGGCAGTGAGCAGTAAACAGCCGGGGACCGACCTGTCCAGCTAGTCTTCAATGCAATTTTTAAAATATATTTTCCTCCAAAACACTGCAGAGTTTTTTATATATATACTATAGTTCAAAAGTTTAGGGTCACCCAGACAATTTTATTTTTACCATGAAAAATCATACTTTTATCTATCAAATGAGTTGCATAATGAATAGAAAATATAGTCCAGACATTGACTAGGTTAGAAATATTGATTTTTACTTGACATAATTATTTTCTCCTTCACACTTTGCTTTGGTCACAGAATGCTCCCTTTGTAGTAATTCCAACTTTGCAGACCTTTGGCATTCTAGCTGTTAATTAGATGAGGAAATCTGGAGATATTTCACCCCATGCTTCCAGAAGACCCTCCCACAAGTTGGATTGGCTTAATGGGCACTTTTTGCATACAATACGGTCAAGCTGCTCCCACAACAGCTCAATAGGTTTGAGATCTGGTGACTGGGCTGGCCACTCCATTACAGATAGAATACCAGCTGCCTGCTTCTTCCCTATATAATTCATGCCTAATTTGGAGGTGTGTTTTGGGTCATTGTCCTGTTGTAGGATGAAATTGGTTCCAAATAAATGCTGTTCACAGGGTATGGCATTGCGTTGCAAAATGGAGTGATAGCCTTCCTTATTCAAAATCCCTTTTACCTTGTACAAATCTTCCACTTTACCAGCACCAAAGCAACCCCATACCATCACAAAACTTCCATCATGCTTGACAGATGGCGTCAGGCACTCTTCCAGCATCTTTTCAGTTGTTCTGCATCTCACAAATGTTCTGTGTGGTCCAAACACCTCAAACTTCGATCCGTCTCGTCCATAACACTTTTTTCTCCAATCTTCCTCTGTCCAATGTCTCTGTTCTTTTGCCCATATTCATCTTTTCCTTGTATTAGCCAGTCTCAGATATGGCTTTTTCTTTGCCACTCTGCCCTGAAAGCCAGCATCCCGGAGTCGCCTCTTCACTGTAAACATTGACACTGGCATTTCGTGGGTACTATTAATGAAGCTGCCAGTTGAGGACCTGTGGTGTTGATTTCTCAAACTAGAGACTCTAATGTACTTGTCTTGTTGCTCAGATGTGCAGCGGGGCCTCCCACTTCTCTTTCTACTCTGGTTAGTGCCTGTTTGTGCTCTCCTCTGAAGGGAGAAGTACACACCATTGTAGGAAATCTTCAATTTCTTGGCAATTTCTCGCATGGAATATCTTTTATTTCTAAGAACAAGAATAGACTTTCAAGTTTTACATGAAAGGTCAGTTTGATAGCTTCTCTAATCAGCAAAACTGTTTTCATCTGTGCTAACATACTTGCACAAGGGGATTCAAGGGATTTATGAACATCCATTAGCCTTCTAACACAGTTAGAAAACACAATGTACCATTAGAAAACTGGAGTGGTGGCTGTTGGAAATGGGATTCTATACACCTATATAGACATTGCATTAAAAACCAGACATTTGAAGGTAGAATAGTCATTTACCACATTAACAATGTATAGAGTGTATTTCTATTTAATTTAATGCTAGCTTCATTGAAAAAAATGTGCTTTCCTTTCAAAAATAAGGAAATATCTAAGTGACCCTAAACTTTTGAACTGTAATATATATATATATATATATATATCTTTATATTTAATTGCCTTATTCTGTCTGTCTGTCTGTCTTGCTCCAAAATTGTGTCCTTACGGTGACAAACAGCGGACTGGCCGCTTGCCTCGGCTCCGCCCCCCCCGCACGGATTGGCCGTTCGCCTCGCCTCGGCTCCGCCCCCCATGGATTGACCGCTCGCCCAGGCTCCGCCCCCCCCCACGGATTGGCCTCTCGCCCCGGCACCCTGCACGCATTTGCAACTCGGCTACGCCCCGCCCCCCTCACACATTGCACGCTCGCTCTGGCCCCGCCCCCTGAACGCATTCCCCGAAACGACACGGAGACCCGACTCCCAGGTGAGTGCTGTACCCCCAGGAGCCCACATCAGCGTATGCCACCAACCCAGCCGACACATACTCTCGCATTGCTGGGGTTGACGGCGTACGCTGGTGTGGGCTCCCGTGCGAGCGGGGGGCGGGGTACGCTGGTAACCATGTAATATTGTCTAGCATGGTTGCCAGCGTACACCGGCTCCCAGGTGAGCGCATCAAGGTCCTGCAGCGGCGGAACACACACACACACACACACACATAAGAACACACACACACATCAGATCACACTCACTCTCACACACACCTCACACACACATCAGATCGCATCCACACACTCACAACATCCCGTGATATCGCTTGCTTCTCGGCGGCGATCCTGTGCGTGCAGTGATCTTCCAGGACCTGCCGGAGGATCACATGGCCAGAAGCATGTGGTATCTTAGGATGTTGTGAGTGTGTGAGCGCGTATGTGCGATATCGTCAGTGTGTGTGTGCATGTATGCAATCGTGTGTGTGCGTGTATGCGATCGGGTGTGTGCATGTATGCGATCGGGGGTGTGCGTGTATGCGATCGGGTGTGTGCGTGTATGCGATCGGGTGTGTGCATGTATGCAATCGGGTGTGTGCGTGTCAGTAGAAAGCAGAGGAGCACGGCATGCAGCACAGCTGTTGGAACCTCCCACCGGAGGGCACAGGCAGAAGTGGGGTGTGAGTGTATGCGATCAGATGTGTGCGTGTATACTGTCTGATGTGTGACTGTGGAGCACGATGGGGAGTGCACAGCAATGGGGATGGAGCACGATGGGGGGTGCACAGCATGGGGGATGGAGCACGATGGTGAGTGCACAGCATGGGGGATGGAGCACGATGGGGAGTGCGCAGCATGGGGGATGGAGCACGATGGGGAGTGCGCAGCATAGGGGATGGAGCACGAAAGGGGAATGCGCAGCATGGGGATGGAGCACGATGGGGGGTGCGCAGCATGGGGGATGGAGCACGATGGGGAATGCGCAGCATGAGGGATGGAGCACGATGGGGAGTGCGCAGCATGGGGGATGGAGCACAATGGGGAGTGTGCAGCATGGGGGATGGAGCACGATGGGGGGTGCGCAGCATGGGGGATGGAGCACGATGGGGGGTGCGCAGCATGGGGGATGGAGCACGATGGGGGGTGCGCAGCATGGGGGATGGAGCACGATGGGGGGTGCACACCTCCCCCCAAAACACACACACACACACCGCCACACACGCACTGCACAACACACCACACACACACTGGGAACCACAAACACCGCCCTACACAGACACCCACACACACAGACAACGCCGCACACACACAACACCCAACACACAAACACCGCGGCACACACAAATATACGCACATGCCGTACAACACACACATTGCACAAAACATACCTCCCACCAAAACACACACACACACCCCACACCCACACAAACCGTGCAACACACACACACAACGCTACAGACACACAGCGCTCCACAAACAACGCAACACACACAACGCAACACACAAACAACACCGGTCTCACCCCCCGCCACACCCAGACAACACCCAGAACATGTACAGCGCCCTACACAAAAACTTGGTAACTACACACAACAACATCTATATATATATATATATATATATATATATATATAAATAAAACAAAAATCATACATTAACTACACAATACGTAAATTCTAGAATACCCGATGCGTAGAATCGGGCCACCTTCTAGTATATATATATATATATATATATATATATATAAAATGCCTGCCTGGATCCACAGACTCAGATGGGCTGTAATGGACAGGCTAGAGGTAAGCCACTCACCAAGCAGGACCCCCAGAACCCTGAAACCCTTTAACCCCTATACAGGGATTTGGAATTACACAGGGCCCTGGAGATCACTACCTGTGGAAGGCTGCAGTTTGAGAGAGTAGTCGTCAGGCAGGATCAAACCAGGGCATGGAGGTACAAAAACAGCAGGCAGCAGGGTGGTCAGGAAACAAGCGGTAATCAACACACGAAATCACAGAACAGGACGAAACAGGAGCCAGAATTTTCAGAACTATCTCTGGCAGAGGTCAGCAGACAGGAGGGGCATTAAAAAGGGTGTGGTGTCTTCCCATAGGCTGTAGCTGAATGATGGTACTTCAGCTAGGAGACACCCGCCACCTACAGTCACCCAGTGGCACTGCAGATCCCCAGGAAACCCAGACCAGTGGATGAGCAGAGCCTGCGCCCGCCAGCACCGCTGGCATCGACTCCTCTCCCATCACCAGCACTATCCACGGCAGGAACCTGGCAATCGGAGTAGAAGTCGATGGAGCGGACTCCGGTGGTGACGTAACAATATATATATTAAACACCTACAGCAACTATCAGCTCTCAGGTTCACTTTAAAGAGATGCTCAGTTTAATGAGATCATTTCAGTGCCACAAATTGTTGGCTGGCAATGAAAACGTGACACAAAAAATGCTGGGAGTTGCACACTCACACATCTCAAGCTGAACTCATTCAGCCAATGACAGAGTAAGGCCGCGTGATGCTAAATTGCAACTCCCGGCATTTTTCACGTCACATTTTCGTTGCCAGTTGACAATTATCAACCTCCATTACACATAATTCAACCACATCAAGATTACTGAATGTTGTCATTATTAACTTTAGTTTAATTAAATTCCAGTTGTGCTAATTACATAGGAATGGGCGTGCCGAGCGTTAACTGGCTGAGAACAGCTAGTATATATATATATATATATATATATATATATATATATATATATATACCTACTGATCACACCTGGACCTGGCTGTAGAACATCAACAAAAACATGACGTGACAAATGCTGGGAGTTGCAATTTAACATTTTGAGGCCTTTGTCTGTCATTGGCTGAATCAGATCAGCTTAAGATGTGTGAGTGCGCAATGTACACAACAAGTGTTGGTTGTGATGGTGCTGGATGATTTGAAGTTTACGTGTGGGACAATTGGCTGTGATGATGTTTCATGGAGGGGAGGGATTAGCAAGTAACCACGAGTAATCACATCAGCTTTTATGTATATATACATATATATATATATATATATATATATATAATATATATATATATATATATATATATATATATATACACAGTGCTCACTGCTCAGCATAAATGAGTACACCCTCTTTGAAAAGTAATATTTTAAGCAATATTTTCATTGAAAACAAGAACGATTTCCAACATTTTGACAAGATTTAGTTTCACGGTACATTTTTTTTAAACTATAACATGAAAGTAAGGTTAATAATATAACTTTTATTACAAAATCTTCAGTTTTACTCAAACTAGTTGATGCAAAAATGAATACACCCCACATCCAATACTATATCTAGTATTTTGTATAATTTTTAAGAACAAGACCAAGTCTTCTAGGCATGGAATGAAAAAAATGGCGACATATCGCAACTTTTCATTCTTCAAGAAGGACCTCTTTTAGAGCCTGGATTATGGCTGGAGAGAGATGACAACTTGACTCTTCAGACTTCCCCATAGGTGTATCGGTTTGGTTCAGATCAGGAATACCAGTATATACTGTATATAAATAGCCTTTTGCACATTTTCATGTTATACCAGCTGTAAAGAAGTAGTTTATAGAGATATGACGTGTATTTTTACATGCTTATTACAAGGTGCATATTATTGCAGAGGTCAATGGCTTTATTGCCAGTTTTATGGTTTATCTGTGTAATATATTTGGAAATATAACCCTGGCTGTAATGTTTTGACTATATTACCTTGTCCTGCGGTTTCCTTTGACAACAACATTATTGCAGCATTTGGAGAAGTTAGGACAATAAGTGCAGAATTCCTGGCCCGTTATTGTCATAAGGGCAGAGAAGCGAGTAAGCAGAACATAACATGGCACTGTTAATAATAGCACGCACATGGAGCAGGGAAGACAAGGGCAGGCTTGGTGATAAGGTGGCGATTTGACAACAAAGAGACAGAGAAGGAAATAGAAAATGATGTGAAAACAGAAGGAGCAGTGCGGATAAAAGGAGGGTGGGAGTGAGATGCCCCAGACATCATACAGAGGGAGATAGGGGAAAACTGACCATGGACAAAACAAATTCTGATATACAATTTGCTTGGATCTGAAAAGGACACAGATAATCAGTAATGAATAAAGGTGCGTGGGACACTAGAACATGGCGTACTTTTCTGCTGCCAACGCACGCACACCTTCATGTAAAGAGCCATTAATGCACAGTGATTTCCTACTCCACTTAGCATACAAAACAGGATATATGATTAATAGTGAACAGTCTGTTGTGTCCTGTCCTAAAGGGGCAGGAAAAATGACTATCTTGGCATTTAAATTGCATTACCAATGGCGAATGGTTGTCGTGCATTCACAAGAGGTAAAATGGGAGGTCACGTGCAATGCTAGGAATAGGAAGGAAATAATTAGAGATTTATAGGTTATTCTTTCTGGCCAAGTTTGAAGTGGATTAAGTATATTGTTTTCTGTGCATTTTTTAACTGGAATCTTTTACACACTAGGGGATAAACTGCATTTACACATCACTATCATTATAATATTGCACGTAGACTACCAAAAGAAAATGAGATTTTTTTGGCACAATATATTAATTGCAAAAATCTAATAACAAAAAGTTATTTTACAGCACGTCATATTGACTACAAGATATGATCTGTCATCATACAAATTGCTTCTATTGATACTAAAGACTAAGGGGTACTTTGCATGCTGCGACATCGCTAGTCGATTGTAGCAATGCCGAGTACGATAGTCCCCGCCCCCGTCGCAGATGCGATATCTTGTGATAGCTGCCGTAACAAACAGTATCACTACGGCAGCTTCACACGCACTTACCTGCCCTGCGGCGTCACTCTGGCCGGCGACCCGCCTCTTTCCTAAGGGGGCAGGTCGTGCGGCGTCACAGCGACGTCACCCTGCAGGTGGGCAATAGAAGCGGAGGGGCGGAGATGAGCGGGACGTAAACATCCCGCCCACCTTTCTTACTTCCTCATTGCAGGCGGGACGCGGGTAAGGAGATGTTCCTCGCTCCTGCAGCTTCATACACAACGATGTGTGCTGCTGCCGGAATGAGGATTTTCTACGCTTTTGCGATCGTTTATCAGTGCTTCTAGGCTTTACACGTTGCGACGTCGTTACCGGCGCCGGATGTGCGTCACTTTCGATTTGACCCCGACGAGATCGCAGTAGCGATGTCGCAACGTGCTAAGTACCCCTTAGATTTCTTTGGTTCCCCATTGCACTCCATAAAAAGTGTATGATTTACTTTACCCTTTGGTTATATTGAGAAGCATAATTGCCTATTTTCCTCAATACAGTTGAAAAACGGTTCACCCAAAAATGCCAAATACAATACACTAACAAGTCACAACATTAAAACCATCTACATATTAATAAAAAGTAGAGTCATCTCACCAGTCTTGTAGTAGTGGATAGCGCTGTTTTCCTGGTGTTCTGCGCTCAGAGAAGGTAGGAGCTATAACATTGAAATAAAGAAGAAGGAAAGATTCCAGCAAAGGATCCACATCCAGGGGTGTATAAAAATAACTTTTATTCAAAATTCCATTAAAAGTTAATCTATGCAATGTTACTGGAAATATATCTGATGCAGCCCCTTACAGTACCAAAATTCCTCCTGACATGTGCGCAAACCTCATCATCAACTACAAAAACATCTGACTGCTTTTCTTGTCAAGGTTTTTGCCACCAAGTATTAAGTCTTGTTTGCCAGAGGGATCAAATACGTATTCTCTCTGCAAAATCCAAATAAATTGATATAATTTATACAATCTGATTTTCTGCATTTTACTTTAGATATTCTATCTCTCACTGTTAAAATTAACCTACCTTTAAAATTATACACTATTCATGTCTGACAGTGGGCAAACTTACAAAATCATCAAGGGATCAAATAATTATATCCCTCACTGCAGGGTGTATATTTTAAGGCCAAAAATTCCTGCCAGGGTTTGTTTTCGGGGTAGGTCTTATTTTCAGGGAAACATGGTAGTTATGGAAAACCAACTGATATCAGTAACCACTTGTAGCAATAATCATCAGTACTGGATTAGGGATTTGGACACATACCCTTTGTTAAAATGAAATGAGGCCCCAAATTGCAATATTAGTTCTCTTCTCTTGGAGTACAGAAGGTAAAAGAGAGAATCACTGAACAGTATGCATACCTTCTAAATTTTCTGTGATGCATGCATCTGTCATTGATATTTTCTCTAGAAACGAGCATATGGATTTGCCGCAAATAGACAGATCCCAGAATATTCAAACAATTTGCAAAACGATTTGTGAGAATCCACACCTCAAAAAAATGGTTTAGCACCATTTTATACACAAGTTTCTCTGTAATGCCTTGCAGTATTCCATCACATGGCCGAGTACAGTCAATTGGGGGAGGTGGGCTATCCCAAGCACTATGAAAGATGAGAACGGGGAAGCAGTGGCTATTTTGGCATTTTACAGCTAGAGATAGGGTAAGTTCACACACTGCTTTTTTCGCGGTGTTTGTGCGCGTTTTTCTGGTGAGTTTTTGCTCAGAAAAGTACATGACTTTGCTTCCCCAGCAAAGTCTATGATTTTTCATTTTTGCTGCCTGCACACAGCGTTTTTTTTAGCTGCGTTTTTGTGGTGCCCACAAAAACGCAGCATGTCAATTATTTTTGCGTTTTTCAATGCATTTTCACCTCATTGAGTTCAATGAGATGTTCAAAAATGCAATGAAAAACGCAAATTGCAAATATAGCGGAGGTTTAGTGCGTTTCTATGACTAAAAACTCAGCTATAAATGCAAGGGGTGGGTAGTAAAGTGACATGTACAGGAAGAGGATTCCTTCTGTTGGTAAACACAGAAGCGTGAATCCTCCCGGTACCGTCACCGCTGCTTCCACCTCCCGTCCAGCGCCATGTTCGCTCCCGTGCGGCGCCATGTCCGGGCGGGAGATGGAAGCAGCTGCAAAATCCAAAGTGAACAGTAGAAAAAAAAATGTCATGCTCACCTGTCTGCAGACTCCCGGTGCCATGTCCGCTCCCAGCTCCTCTCCCGGTACCGCCACCCCCGCTCAGATAGCTGCAGGACATGGCGATGATCACCTGATGCGGTCACATGATGTGGCACTTGACGCATCAGCTGATCGTAAGTCTCGCTGTGACGCCGGCTTTTTACTGCCCGTCCGGCTTAAACTATTAGCTGATGCCATCAGGAGACTTCATTAGCTCATTACTGGCAGCTCCTGCAGCGATCGGACGGGAGTCAGCATGGACGTGTGTAATTTTTTTTCTACTGATGCATCAGCTGATTGCATTAACGGCTTTTATACAATCAGCTGCTGTGTCATGTGATTCAGGCTCTGACACATCATCTGATTGGTATGCCTTCCAGCAAACCGATCAGATGATATTGGATCTGGATTGGGCGGGACGCGGGACCCTTGACCCAGGATTACTGCGGAGGGGTGGGGTTATTTATTTCAATAAAGATGGAGTCACTAATTGTGTTGTGTTTTATTTCTAATAAAAATATTTTTCTCTGTGTTGTGTTTTTTTTATCTTTACTAGAAATTCATGGTGGCCATGTCTAATATTGGCGTGACACCATGAATTTCGGGCTTAGGGCCAGTGGATAATATACAGCTATCCCTAACCCCATCATTACCCAGCGAGCCACCATCAGGGCAGCTGGAAAAGTTGGATACAGCGTCAGAAGATGGCCCTTCTATAGCGCCATTTTCTGGGGTGGCTGCGGACTGCAATTCGCAGTGGGAGTGCCGAGCAAGCTTGGGCACTCTGCACTGAGGATTCCAATCCCCAGCTGCCTAGTTGTACCTGGCTGGACTCAAAAATTGGGCGAAGCCCATGTCATTTTTTTTATTTATTTCATGAAATTCATGAAATAATTAAAAAAAAAAGGGCTTCCCTAAATTTTTGGTTCCCAACCGGGTACAAATGGGCAGCTGGGTGTTGGGGGCAGCCTGTACCTGCCTGCTGTACCTGGCTAGCATACAAAAATATGGCGAAGCCCACGTCATTTTTTGGGGGGGGGCAAAAAACTCCTGCATACAGTCCTGGATGGAGGATGCTGAGCCTTGTAGTTCTGCAGCTGGTGTCTGCTCTCCTGCATACACTATTGGATGGAGGATGCTGAGCCTTGTAGTTCTGCTCCCCCTGCCTATCCCTCCAGCATACAGTCCTGGATGGAGCATGCTGAGCCTTGTAGTTCTGCAGCTGTCTGCTCTCCTGCATACACTAGTGGAGAATGAAGAGCATATTGAAGAAGGAAATAACATCAGACCTTTTTTCTTTTTTTTTTTTTCTCAACAATCTTTAATAGCATTGTTCACTGTTAAAAAACGCAATGAGAAAAAACGCAGCAAAATGCAGCAAAAAAATGCACCCAAACACTGTAAAAACGCATGCGTTTTTTGCTGCGTTCTTTTGCCGCGGGTGCGTTTTTGTGCGTTTTTTGACGCAAAAAACGCACAAAAACGCAGCGGCAAAAAAACACAGTGTGTGAACTTAGCCATAGGTGGTCAGAGGGAACAGCTTGTTAGTACAAATAAAAGATAGGCCTAAGGCTATGTGCCCACGGGGACATGGGACACTTTCCCCGTGGGCACATAGCCCAGGACATTCTGCAGGAACTCCCAGAAATCCGCTGCACAACTTTGTCTGTTTCAATGCTACGGGTGTGCTGCGGAATATCCTGCGGATATGCTATGGTCATTCTGCATTGAGGATACAGTACCATGGCATCGGCACTGCATCCTCAAAGCAAAACAAGTGCTGAGTGATCGGGGAGTTCATACTTACCTCCATCACGCAGCACTACACTCTCCGGCGGCCGTGTCTGTCAGCGTCTCCACTGTGCAGGAGAAGGTGGGCGGGCCTGAACTAGCTCTGGCTGCCACATGACCGGAGCTCGTGCAGGCCCCGCCCACCTCCTGCTTCCTGCTCTTAGATACACTGCCGTCCTCTTCACCGGAAGGAAGTGACTCGGGTGTCTGCTTTCAAGGCAGGTAAGTATGGGACCAAGGCAGGTAATCCTATCCTCTATCTCGATAGTGGAGAGATGGGATTTCCACAGGTAAATCCACAGGAATAATTGAAATGCAGTTATGTGCAGCTGCGGGACATCCGCAGCATATTCCGCAGCCGCACATTCCGCAGCATGGACACAGACACTCCCCAAGTCCCATAGGGTACCATGGGGAGTGTCTGTACTTGCTGAAACCTGCGGATTTATCTGGAAAATCCAGATAAATCCACAGGTTTTCCGTGGCAAAATCCACAGGAGCAAGCTCCCGTGGGCACATAGCCTAAATCTGATTGTGGTGTAGTCATGGAGTACTAGAAGACATTGAAAATGGTAGTCCAAGGTTGTAAAAAAAATAATTGATTGAAGTGACAGGGAGTCAGTGAGACTGTGAAATGTTTTAATACTGCACTACAATACCTCAATAACAATTTTTTTTTATTCTTAAAACACTGTGAACAAGGTGGACAGTTTATTATTACCCCTCTGTACTAATTATTCTCCTAAAGAAAAATACTGAAACTAAGCCTTGTAAGTGTGCTTCTTGCACTGTGAGATGGACAAAAAGGCAAAAGAAAAATCTGCACATTCAGAAATGTAAACACAACTGTCCACCTGACAAATTGTGTATATTGCAAAAAATAAAATTTTTATGGTAGTCCAATATTGGACCTCTACATGTCACTAGCAAGGCACGGGTAAAGTAAATATGGTTGAAACCAGAAGTTTGCATATGTGACCCACTGGACTATCCAGGTCGTCCCAGATAGTCACACACAACACCACATCCCCCTTCCAGTTAGGTAACATCAGTAGTCGGTGTAGTCGGTTCTAGCTCCGGCTCTGGAAGAGTCAAGTTCAAGTTCACGGGCAGTCCTGTGTCCAGGCTGCCCAAAGACTACCAGGTGGCTGGGTCGTAGCCCAGTCGCCACTGGCAAGGAGGCAGACGGTAGTGGCTGCCTGCAGGAGACCGGGAAAATGACCAGCGGAACTGTAAGGGAACGGGACAGGGTAGTGGCCCGCCCGAACCGAACCGTGGAGCCAACTGGATACCGGAGCACCAGGCAGGGTACTCAGACCCCGAACTAGGCTAGAAGCCACCACCATAGTCAAATTAACTGATTGTGATCTGGACCTCAGGGGTTCATTCCCACCTAAGTCCCGATTGAAGGCAACAGCTCAACCATTCCGGATAAATGCCACCGCCAAGGGCAAGAGATCCAAAAGGCCAGTATCTGTGGGCAAACGGGCTCCTATGACAGATACACGTCGGGGAGCGGGCTACCGGTGTCTAGGCACAGGAGTCAAGATTCACACACAGAGGTGCAGGAGAAAGGCGGGCACCACCAACCTAATCTGAGAAAAGCTGCAGCTGGCTGCGGGCCCCATTCATCACTCCGTTTGGTTTACCAGTGACTCCAGTGTCTTGTGTCAGAGTGAGTACACCAGTGCCATCAGGCACCGCACCACACAGCACCGCAACACTATAACCTGCACCCGGGCCTCGACCCGCCGGACGCCGGGACCAACATCCCCTACCCACGGAGGGGTCAACACCTAAAAGCGCTAGTACACAGCTCCCGGGGGTCCCCACACCTTCACCGCAGCGGTGGTGTCTACAATCACCACAACCCGTGGGGGGCGTCACGAACTATCATTTCAAACCAAACACCCAAATCCCCGCGTGTAGCGCCAACTCCCTTACAGAGCGACGTGACCCCCGGGTCCGTGAGAGGCTCGAGCCACCACCCGCAGTACGAGCACGGATCCAAGCGGCTCGGTGGTCGCAGCCGAGCTCGCGGGGCGGTACACATACACTATCTAAAAAGACACATATGCATGTTTTTCGCACTATTTGATATGAAATCAGAATAAAGCTTTCCATTTTAGGTCAATTAGGAAAGAAAATTATTTATATTTGATAAATGCCAGAATAATGAGAGAGAGAGAGAGAATGTTTTAAGCCATTTTTATTACTGTCTGCAGAGACAAAAGTTTACATACACTTAAGGGCACTTTACACGCTGCGATATCGCTATCGATATCGCTAGCGAGCATACCCGCCCCCGTCGGTTGTGCGTCATGGGCAAATTGCTGCCCGTGGTGCACAACACTGCTAACACCCGTCACACATACTTACTTGCCTAGCGACGTCGCTGTGGCTGGCTAACTGCCTCCTTTCTAAGGGGGCGGTTCGTTTGGCGTCACAGCAATGTCACTAAGCGGCTGCCCAATAGAAATGGAAGGGCGGAGATGAGCGGGACGAACATCCCGCCCACCTACTTCCTTCCTCATTGCGGGTGGCCGCAGGTACGAAGTTGTTCCGCATTCCTGCGGTGTAACACGTAGCGATGTGTGCTGCCACAGGAACGATGAACAACTTGCGTCCTGCAACAACAACGATAATCGGGAATGGAACGACGCGTCAACGATCAACAATAAGGTAAGTAATTTTGATCTTTAACGGTCGTTCCTGCGTTTCACACGCAACGACGTCGCTAACGAGGCCGGGTGTGCGTCACGAATTCCGCGACCCCCAAAGCCATCTTGTTAGCGATGTCGTTGCGTGTAAAGCGGCCTTAAGAGTACTATGCCTTTGCACAATATGGGACAGCCCATATGATGATGTCATGTCTTTGGAAGCTTCTGATAGATTTATTGGCAACATCTGAGTTCATTAGAGACACACTTGTGGATGTATTTTAATGAACATCTGAAACACACTGCTTCTTTGTGTAGCATCATGGGAAAGTTAAAAGAAATCAGCCAAGACCTCAGGAAGAGAATTGTGGACTTGCACAAGTCTGGTTCATCCCTGGGTGCAATTTCCAGATACCTGAAGGTGCCTTGTTCATCTGTATAAACAATGATATGCAAGTACAAGCAACAAGGGATTGTCCAGCCATTATACCACTCAGGAAGGAGATGTGTTCTGTGTACCAGAGATGAATGTGCTTTGGTCAGACATGTGCATATCAACCCAAGGACAAAATCAAAATACCTTGAGAAAATGCTGGTGAACGCTGTTAAGATTGTGTGATTATCTACAGTGAAACAAATACTGTATCAACATGGGATGAAAAGCCACTCTGCCAGGAAGAATCCATTACTCCAAAAGAAGCATAAAAAAGCCAGATTAATGCTTGTGTGACACCCTGGACTAGCCAGGTAGTCACAGACACAACATCACACACACCCCTTCCCCGGATAGGTCACACCAGTCACACAAAAACCCTTGTTGCCACCCTCCAGGGTCTGATGTCCACACCAGGTGGGGCGAAGCCAGGCATTTGACTCCGCCCACCGAGGAGTTCACAGGCCTGGAGGTGGGAAAACACAACGGACAGTCAGTCAGGAGTAGAGTGAGGAGTGGAGTACAGACAGTAAAGAAGTGAGGAGGGAAAGTCAAGGGTAGAGGCCAGGCCTGCCACGGACTGTCTAGGTGTCTGGGTCGGAGCCCAGACACCTCCAGCAAGGTTGGCAGATGGTGGTGGCTGTGGCGCCCCTAAGGCTTCCGTCGCCACAGTGACATTGCACCCCAGTCAGAGGTGTGATGTCCCATCCTGGGTAAGGAAAGGGGTACATGCCAGTTCACAGGTAAAAGTGCACTACACCCATTGTTAGGCACACACAGGGACAGTGGCAGCAACCCTCCCATGCTGCATGCTGGGAGGGGTTGTAAGACCCATCCCTGCTCCCATAGGGTGGTAGCTTAGCAACCGGGGGGTGGGAAGAGCCAGCCGAGTGTAGAGCAGAGAGGAAGGTCAGAGTTTCAGTTTACCTCAGAGAGTGAGAGAGTGAGGAGACAGCATGTAGCTGTGAAAGAGAAAGGAGCTCTGTGAGTTCAGAGTGTCCGCAACAGAGAAAGAAAGCAACAGAGAAGGAGAGAAACAGAGAGTAGAAAAAGAGCTCTAGTCAGGCAGGAGCTGAAGAAAGTGACGCTTCCTGGTGAAGACCCTGGGACTCAGAGGGTCCAGGTGACACCAAGCAGGGAACGAAGGGATTCCAGGGCCACAGATAGCTTCAGAGCTGGTGGCCTGTTCCACAAGAACATCGGTGGAGGGATCAAGCTGCATCAGGGGACGGTCCCTAGTCACTGAAGGAGGAGAAGCCATCTCCAAAGGTTAAAAGACCGAGGTCCAGGGAAAGCTGCATGCTCCCCGGACCAAAGCCCACAGCAAGAATCTCTGGAAAAGGGGCAAATACCGACAGGCGAGCTCCCAGCCCGGAGGCTGCAGTGGAGGCCGAGCCAGGTTCAGCCACAAAAGGAAAGGCTAGTGAAGTCAGCTGAGAAAGGACACAATTATTGGATCGGCGGAGGTCCCTGACGGTGGTCCCAGCAGTCCAAAGGCTCCTGCAGGCCTTGACATGAACTGTGAGTAAAGACCTTGAAACTGCACCCCTGGTGTTGCCTCAGTTATTTATCTGCATAGACACTTACGAGCACCAACAGTGTCCCCGGGGCACCGCTCCACCTGTGGGAAGCAGTACCACCATTGCTACCATTCCATCACCCCGGAGGCCTCACACAGCAGTGGCGGCTTAATAGCCGCAAACCACAGGTGGCGTCACGACAAATATACACTTTAATCAACCCCACTGAAGCCATATTAATTGACCCCACCAGGGTATGGAGTCAGGCCCAGCCACCACTGACTACCCCCGGATTAGTCTGGCCCGGCACTGGGTGTCCCATAGCCCTGGGGTGGGCGAGTCATGGCCGTCTGCAGGAGTTGGTGTACGGTCGGTGGAACCGTAGGACCGGGGCCGGTGAGCCGATTGGAAGCCAAGCACCAGGCAGGGTACTCATACCCCGACTAGGCTAGAAGCCGCCCTTATAGTCAAATTTACTGATTGCGGTCTGGACCTCAGGGGTTCATTCCAAAACAAGTCCCGATTGAAGGCAACAGCCCAACCGTTCCGGATAAGTGCCACCGCCAAAGACAAGAGATCCAAGGGGCCAGCACCTGCGGACAAACGGGCTCCTATGACATTTACACGCCGGGGAGCGGACTACCAGTGTCCAGGCACAGGGGTTACTCACAACACAACATCGGTGCAAAGGGAACGACAGCCGCCACCAACCCGTCCAGGGAGAACACCGCAGCCGGCTGTGGGCCCCGTCCATTCTACCGTTTGGTTTACCAGAGATTCCGTTATCTTGTGTCAGAGTGAGTACACCAGTGCCGTCAGGCACCGCACTGCGCTACACCGCAACACTACGCCCTGCACCCCGGCCCTCACCTTCTCGCGGGCCCCTGGGACCATCGCTCCCTGCCCACAGAGGGGTTAACACCGAGCTGCATAACACCATCCCCGAGAGGCCTAGTCAACGGCAGCGGTGGTGTCCACCATACAATCACCACAACCCGTGGGTGGCGTCACGAACTTTACCAATTCCACCAAACAATCACCCAAACCCCTGCGTGCACCGCCACTACCCCTTGCAGAGCGATGTGACCCCAGGTCCGTGAGAGGCTCGAGCCACCACCCGCAGTACGAGCACGGACCCAAGCGGCTCGGCGGCCGCAGCCGAGGCCGTGGGGCGGTACACTTGCAAATGTGCACAGGACCAAAAACCTTAATTATCTTGTGGTCTGACAAAACTAAAATTGAACTGTTTGGCCATAATGACCTTCGTTACTTTTGGAGGAAAAAGGGAGAAGCTTTGAAGCCTAAGAATACCATCCCAACTGTGAAACATGGGGGTGGCAGTATCATGTTGTGGAGTTGTTTCGCTGCTGGAAGGACTAAAGCAAGCGTTACATGCTGCAATCTCGCTAGCAGATCGCAAGCGATCGTACCCGCCCCCGTCGGTTGAGTGACACGGGCATATCACTGCCCGGGTTGCACAACCTCGCTTACCCCGTCACACGGACTTATCTGCCCTGCGCCATCGCTCTGGCCGGCAACCCGCCTCCTTCCTAAGGGGCGGGTCGTGCGGCGTCAAAGCGACGTCACACGGCAGGTGGCCAATAGAAGCGGAGGGGCGGAGATGAGCGGGATGTAAACATCCCGCCCACCTCCCTCCTTCCGCATAGCCAGTGGAGGCAGGTAAGGAGATGTTCCTCGCTCCTGCGGTGTCACACATAGCGATGTACGCTGCCGCAAGAACATCGCTAATGAGAGGGAAATGATTTTTTGTTTTAGGACGACCTCTCCGCAGCAAACGATTTTGGACGCTTTTGCGATCGTTTAAGGTCGTACATAAGTGTTACATGCTGCGATATCGTTAATGACGCCGGATGTGCGTCACAAACAACGTTACCCCGACGATAATTCATTAACGATATCGTAGCGTGTAAAGCCCGCTTTATGCACTTCTCAAAATAGATGGCATTATGATAAAAGAAGATTATAAGCCAATACTGAAACAACATCTTAAGTTATCAGCCAGGAACTTAAAGCTTGGATGGAAATGGGTCTTCCAAATGAACAATGACCCAAAGCAAACTGCCAAACTGGTTACTGGCTTGAGGATAAAAAGTCAATGTTTTGGAGTGGCCATCACAAAACCCTGATCTCAATCCTATTGAAAATGTATGTTCAAAACTAAAAAGGCAGGTGCGAGCAAGGCAACCTACAAACATGGCTTAGTTACACCAGTTTTGTCAGGAGAAATGGGCTCAAATTCCTACCAACTATTGTGAGAAGCTTCTGGAAGGAGATCCAAAACTTTTGACCCAAGTCATACAGTTTAAGGGCAATGGCACCAAATACTAATTGACCTAAAACGGAAAGGTTTAGTCTGATTTCATGTCAGATAGTGAGCAAAACATGCATATGTGTCTTTTTACATAGTGTATGTAAACTTCTGGTTTCAACTGTAGCTTAAAAAGTCTGTTAGTACAGTTTCTTTTTAAATAAGATATTGGCTACCACTGGTTATTATCATCCATTTTTGACAGATAAGTTAAAGTGATTTGGACTATAATAAGGATTTAAGGATTGGCTTTATAGAGCTCAAAAGTGGTTCAATACAGTACTAGGAGACCTCATAGTGTTATCTTTTCTAGAAAGTTACAGGTTTTTAACTAATGATATTCACAGCAAATTTAGTTGCTGCAAATCAAATTTTTGATGAGAATTTGGCGAAGCTGGCAAATTTTGAAATTCAAAAGCTCCACTCATCTCGTTATCTCTATGCCTTCCATGGAGTAGGAGAATTGTATTTCCTGATACTAAATGGTCGCCATGTGGCAAATGTGTGCTTAAGTAATCGAGTACTGTAGATAATAACAAAAAATTGAAAAAATTATTACAAGTTATATTTTAGCACAAAAAGTAAGAAATAGAATTGCCAATTCAGAAAAAACTATTCATATGCTGTAAATGCTAGTGAATATGAAAAAGACTTACCAGATCGTAGCTTGTATTGATATCTTCTATATGGTCAAAACATTTCTTTTACTTTTGAGTATCTAGGGTGCCATGGGGCGGTAATAGTGGTCAAAGGACTCCAGATGTCCCAGCACACTAATATGAGGTCTTGGCTGGGTATGTGGACTTGTGTCATGTGTGCGGTTTGCTTGCACTTGCCGCATGCTGCCTCTAGTTTCTGCTGGCCCGGACCAGATGATGACTCAGGAGACCACCAGTTTATCTTAAACAACAACTCTTTACTTAACAGTTCCTCAGCAACAACTTCATACATGAAATTGTGAGCACATAGTTTCAAGCACAGTGTCAGTTACCACTGGATTGCCTCCATTCCTACTGGTCCTGTGAGTTGCAGTGCAACCTGGTCTACCAACAGAGTTTGTGACAGTCACTTACCTTTCTATGGCTCCAAGTCTCTTGTCCTTATGTGACGCCCTGGGCAAGCCAGGGGTCACAGGTCATCACACCACCACACCCTACACCCCAGTTAGGAACATTAAGGCTACCAAAATCCTTGTTGCCTTCCTCCAGGGGCTGATGTTCACACCAGGGGGTGGGCCAGGCGGTTGGCTCCGCCCACCGAGGAGTTCACAGCCCTGGAGGCGGGAGAACCAGGCAGTTAAGAAAAGTAAGAGAACGTAGAAGGAAGTGAAGTGGTAGAGGAGCTAAAGAGAGAAGCTGAAGTGACAGAAAAGTGAGAGTAGTAAAGCCTGAAGTTGGTCCGGGTGTGTGCCCAGGACTGAGACAGCAAGGTCAGCAGACGGCGGTGATAGTCTGCAGGGGGACTGTTTGGAGGTTGCTGGAAGGACCGCGGACGGGTAGTGGCCCGGCGGTTTGGAGCAGTATACGAAGAACAGTCAGCACCAGGGCAGGGGCCTTTCGGATCCCAGCAAGGCTAGGAGTCGCCATAATTTGCCAAATCCGTCAGTGAAGGGGACGTCTGTCTCCAAACAACCAAGTCCCGATTGAAGGCAACAGTCCGACCGTTACGGAGAGACACCGCCACCGCCAGGGCACCAGTTTCTCAGGGCCAGCGCCTGCGGGCAAAGTAGGGCTCCTCCGGCCCATATCCAAGCCGGGGAGCGGGTTACCGGTGGGAACCCATCGCAACCATCATCAACTCAGGTGCAGGACAGAGGGACCGTCACCGTCACCTACTGGGGAAAGCAAGTGCAGCCGTCCGTGGGAACCGTCTTTCCAGCCGTGTGTTTTACCGAAAACTGTGTCAACGTCTCAAGCTGAGTGAGTACCACAGTGCCGCAAGGCACAGCGCTGCCCCCCGCGTCCCTGCGCCCACCAAGCCCTGCAGCACCCACCTAATCACTGGGCCCCGGGATCACCAACCCCTACCCACGGTGGGGCAACACAACAACTGGCTGCTCCATACCATCCTTCCCGGGATCCCCATACAGAGCAGTGGTGGTGTCAACAAATCACCACAACCGTGGGTGGCGTCATGGACAATAACCAATCCCCACACCCAAAAATCCCCTTTCACTCACGGGCGAGGAGCGCCGTTACAGTCCCCGGGATCCGGCCCATCGCTCGAGCCACCGAGCAGCAGCAGGCCGCAGCAGCCGCGGCAGCCGGACCTGAGCAGTGGGAGAGCGCGGCGTCCCCTCCTCCGCCCGCGACAACTTGGCATCACGAACAGGATCTTACCGCTCTGCCGTTGGGTAGAGGTGCGCCTTTTGACCGCCGGAGGTATCCGGCTGAAAAATTTCAGAAGTCGCCATCTTTGGCGCGAAAAGTTCCCGCTCAAGCGTCTTCTCGAGTAGCAGAGGCGCGAAGGCCAAAACCCCGCCCCAATAGAGGAGGGTCCGGAAAGAAGCTAAGGGGGACGCGATGGCGGCTGGCTGCATGTGAGCGCGGCTATAGAAGCAGGGACGCCAGGACCCTGCGGCCATTGACTGGTTCCTGGAAGGGGCCGCTGCTAAAGATGCTGAGTCCGACCAACAACACCGTAGTCCCCGCGCTTGGCCCCGCAGCGTGGGTGGAAGTCCGGACCGTCCAGCTAAGCAGCCGTCTGCAGGTCAAGCTGCAGCTCCTCATGGAGGAGTGGGAGGCCGACATGGCGGAAGTGGTGGCGGCCATACGGAGACGCGAGGTGGAGGGAGTCTTGGAAGGGAGGGTAAGTGACCCATGCCCCTGTATCCCTAGTGGGTCGGTCATCGCGGCTGAGGGACCCGGTCCATACCCGCTCGCCCTGCTACCTCCCCCGCGACCCATGTTGGTTGCTGCTGCCCCGCCACTAGGCCCGCTACCACCACCATCGGTAGCGGTACCCTGCCAATCCGCCCCAGCAGACCGACCTGCAGCAGAAGCTCGCGACCGCCCTGATCGGCTTCCATGGAAGAAGCCGAAGGCTGAGGCCGTCAGCAAAGATGCACCGGAGGCACGGCGGGGATGCATCTGCCAGGAGGCAGAGCAGGCCATGTCACAGAGGGGTCCCTCATTACTGAAGGTGCCGGTCGTAGCCGACACGGAGGGACTCTGGCTGGGTCCGTCCCCCACACCGCCTGAACCGGAGCAAGCAGAAAGTGCTCCCGGCTGGGAGCGGCGGCAACAGCAGCTGCGCAGGGAGATTGATGCCCGAGAGGGGTGTAGAGCGGATGTGCATGCCCGCATGTATATGGAAGAAGATCGCCTGCAGCGAGCTACCATTGGGGTCCAGAGTGGTGCACCATGTGAAGGTGGCACTAGAGCCCCACGAGTGAGAATGGACTGCTGAGCCGCAAAAGGCAGCGGAGCACCGTTGCACAGTCCCCGTTGGGACCACCACTGAGTTTAAGTTTTGAAAGTTTTAAAGAATGATAAGCAAAAATTAAACCGGAGCTTTACCTGATTTACCGTGATTGAGGAAACCGGCCGTTGCCGACACCGTTGTCCCCGTGGGGACTGTTTAAAAAGTTTTGCATGGAGAACTTTCCATGGACAAGCCCGTGAACTTGCAGGGCAACCACAAACGTTAGTGGCTTGTAAATAAGTTGTTTTACCGTTACCGTTTCCGCAGTTGCCGCCTCCGGAGAGGCAGGTTGGAGGGAGGGCCCTCAGCAGAGCAGGCTGGGGCCCAGACACCACAGGAACCGGTGGCTACCCTCTGGAGGGGAAGGACAGATCCCGCTCGGGTAGCTTGTGCTGGACTTGGGTCAAGGGGTGCTGCCTGGGTTTTAGGGGCAGCATCAGGGCCAGGTTGCTTGGGTGGGAGAGAGCGGAGACCGTAACCGTAAACCGTTTTGTAACGTTTAAGAAATGTGCCTCCCGTTGTGGGATGATGTTATAATTTGTATTATGTTACCGTTTTACCCTTTTTATATATTTTACAGAAAATAAAACCGGTGTTGGACGGGCAGCCCGCGGACGGTCTGCATTTTGCTAAGGGGGAATGTGACACCCTGGGCAAGCCAGGGGTCACAGGTCATCACACCACCACACCCTACACCCCAGTTAGGAACATCAAGGCTACCAAAATCCTTGTTGCCTTCCTCCAGGGGCTGATGTTCACACCAGGGGGTGGGCCAGGCGGTTGGCTCCGCCCACCGAGGAGTTCACAGCCCTGGAGGCGGGAGGAACCAGGCAGAGGAGTGTTAGAGTTTAGCTCAGGCAGAGCTTGAGTGAGGAACAGAGTTCAAGTTAAGGAAGTGAAGTAGAAGGAAGTAGTAGTGGAGCTAACAAGAAAAGCTGAAGTGACAGAAAAGTGACAGTAGTAAAACCTGAAGTTGGTCCGGGTGTGTGCCCCGGACTGTGACAGCAAGGTCAGCAGACGGCGGTTAGAGTCCGCAGGGGTGACTGCTCGGAGGTTGCTGGAAGGACCGCGGATGGGTAGTGGCCCGGCGGTCTGGAGCAGTATACGAAGAACAGTCAGCACCAGGGCAGGGGCCTTTCGGATCCCGGCAAGGCTAGGAGTTGCCATAATTTGCCAAATCCATCAGTGAAGGGGACGTCTGTCTCCAAACAACCAAGTCCCGATTGAAGGCAACAGTCCGACCGTTACGGAGAGATGCCGCCACCGCCAGGGCACCAGTTTCTCAGGGCCACCGCCTGCGGGCAAAGTAGGGCTCCTCCGGCCCATATCCAAGCCGGGGAGCGGGTTACCGGTGGGAACCCATCGCAACCATCATCAACTTAGGTGCAGGACAGAGGGACCGTCACCGTCACCTACTGGGGAAAGCAAGTGCAGCCGTCCGTGGGAACCGTCTTTCCAGCAGTGTGTTTTACCGAAAACTGTGTCAACGTCTCAGGCTCAGTGAGTACCACAGTGCCGCAAGGCACAGCGCTGCCCCCCGCGTCCCTGCGCCCACCAAGCCCTGCATCACCCACCTAATCACTGGGCCCCGGGATCACCAACCCCTACCCACGGAGGGGCAGCACAACAACTGGCTGCTCCATACCATCCTTCCCGGGATCCCCATACAGAGCAGCGGTGGTGTCAACAAATCACCACAACCGTGGGTGGCGTCACGGACAATAACCAATCCCCACACCCAAAAATCCCCTTTCACTCACGGGCGAGGAGCGTCGTTAGAGTCCCCGGGATCCGGCCCATCGCTCGAGCCACCGAGCAGCAGCAGGCCGCAGCAGCCGCGGAGCCGGACCTGAGCAGTGGGAGAGCGCGGCGTCCCCTCCTCCGCCCGCGACACTTATAGAGGAGGGGGGGATACGGGAGTTTTGCTACTACGGCTCTTCAGACATTAAATAGATTTCGCTAGGGTAAGCTGACTTAAATCACATGCTAGTTGGAATTAATTTCGGTACCTTGACAGTTAGGGGCCTGGCAGCTAGAGTTCAGTTTTCCAGCTGCTACAATCTGGGGTCGCTCTGTTCAAGTGTTGGTCTCTAGCTTTAGTGTCTCAGTCAACACTTAAGGTTCACACTAGCTCTATTCCATTCTCTTTTCTCTCTTTTCCACAAGTCACCCACTGCATTCAGCTTTCACAACATACTGACTATACGTCTGTTTTTATCACACTCTGGGTCTTCACTAACTTCTTAGAAGGACCTGTCTCTTTTCCTATCAACTAACCTCTCATACTGGGGCCTAGTCACGACATGTAACGACTTCTTGCTCAACAGTCTAGCAACCATATATAAACTTGCTATGCATTATATAGTTCATATTACATTACTAATGCTACATATCACAGGTTACATTACACATTACACAAGCAACTTGTCTCTTCAGTGAGGAAGTAGACAAACTCTAGTTCCCCCTATTGGAGGTAGCAATCCTAAATGTCAAAAGTGACCTTGTCATAAGGCTCGTTAATGGGTCACTTTTGACATTTAGGATTGCTACCTCCAATAAGTGGCACGAGAGTTCATCTACTTCTTCACTGAAGATACAATTTGCACATTTCCCAGAGCAGCATTGAGGCTTAAAGTCTCCTCACCACTGGCATACTGGACTAGTGTGTCAGTCTCCGCAAGGAGAATAGCTTCCCCTTTAGAACACATTTCAACGCGTTACATTACATGACATAACACAATATTTACAAAGATGCAAGACATTATTCAAATTACACTGCACAATGTGATTGGTGTCTTCATGGGCAGGAATGAAACAGTCCACCACTCTTACAAGTACACAATGTTTCATTCTAAATTGAATGTCATTCTGCCACGCTTAGCTACATTGAAGTTTTGGCCATTGTGTAATGTGTGAACACAGGACTAAATACTGTCATACATATTACTCTTGTCTTTTATTCAGTTACTTGACAACCTAATCCCATCTCCTTCAGGTAGTTTCAGTTCTTAACTTATCTTTCTTTCAACTTTTCATTTTTGCACCTTTCTGATGCGGGGAACAAAGAACAGTGAAATGTAATTATGTTTGTCATCGCTTGTAGCCTCCCTGGAGCCCTGGCCATTCTTGGCACACTTCATGCAGCATCTTCTCTTTTTAGTTGAATGGGTCCAAATGACGCAGAATCCATGTCCCTTTCCTCTTAGACTAGAGCCGGCTCCCAGATTTGCCACTGCTATATGAAATATGACATTCTGTTTTCCGGCCCAGCATGGCAGAACATGGCACTCTTCATTTGTCTTATTCTGTGACTTGTCAACAAATCCTTTGTCAGCATATCTTATCAGTAGGCAGCTTTCCTGTGTTTTTTCCTTCTGCCATCTCTGGTGGGCCAGGAGAAAAGAGGAAGAGAAGGAACTCTATCACACAACAATATAAAAAGAGATTACGCATATCACAATCAAGGGGAGCGAAGGGAAACCTATCCTTAGGAAGCTATTATTTCAGGCAAAAAAATATTTATACTAGACTAATATAATTTCACTTAATTCTTCACTATGCTTTTTGTTCGTTGCCGTAACATGAGATGATAGATATGGATCTCCCAATCTAGAGAAGATAAAATGGTCATGGCAGAGATTATTCTGTTTTACCCAATATTTCACCTAAAGAACTTTGACACTAAAATATCTTAAATAGTATTTGATGAAAATACTGATTTCTCCAGTTATCAGTGTGGTAATACCAGAATGACCTTGAAATATGTATTTGGTATCTTTTAAATGGTATGCTTAGGTTTCCATGGTGTGGTCAAATGTGGGTCTGCTATTAATCTTTCTACACCCTCCTTACGCAGAAATGGAAGAAAAATATCTTCAAATTGGAAACTGGCAATGATTAGAGGAAAGCGAAGCCGGCTGCTGAGTTACACGAAGCCTGCAGGTTTTCTTCCTATAAATAGCACATTAAGATTTTGTATCAGGTTCTGCTTCTAACATAGCTTGGTGTGCTACGAACAAAGCAGTTTTTATAAAAAAAAACAATGGAGCTCTGTTCTGGCAAATGAGGAAGAGTTGATAGATACAGACATCCCCATCTAAGATGGGAACAAGGTGTTGTTAGAGGGGAAGCCAGCTTATTCTGCTTAAGAGTGGAGCTGATGAGTGCTGCATCATATAAAGCAGCTAACCCTACAAAGCCGGCCACTCATACAGGTAAGAACCTCTCCATGCCTTCCTTCAGTTCACTCCACCCCCATTGTGTCGCCTCAAATATGTGAACAGTTGCAGAACCCGCTGAAAAAAAACAACCGGAAATGGTAAATGATACTTTCTTATTTCCTCACCCACAGGTAGACACATTCCTTTTATTACCAGGCATTCCGCTGTATGTAATAGCCAGGTAGGCACAGAATTTGTTCCAGCTTGGTTTTACTTTACTATATATTTTTTCTTGTACTATATATTTCCTATGGTTACATTGGTTACATAAAACCACTCGGCTTACAATTTCACCAGCATAAACTTTTCATTGTATATTATAACACCATACTTATAAATAACATTAAAAAAAAAAAAGAGCCAGTTGGCATACGTGCAATAGAAGTATGTTCACAGAGTGGTCATTTCACCTACAAAACCCAAGAGAAAAACACAAAATGAGCACATACCCTATAATAAAGTAAATAAGTAAATAGTAGTAGTAGTAAATGTACCATATATACTGGAGTATAAGGTGAACCGAGTATAAGCCGAGGCACCTACTTTTGCCACAAAAAGTTGGGAAAACCTATTGACTCGTACTGGTGAATTTCAAAAACAAAAATAGATACCAATAAAATGAAACGTGCCCTTCCTTGTGCCCTGTAGTAATATGCGCCATCCTTGTGCCCAATCCTTGTCTCCTGTGGTAATGTGCCCCTTCCTTGTGCCCTGTAGTAATGTGCCCCATCATTGTGCCTTGTAGTAATGTGTCCCATCCTTGTCTCCTGTGGTAATTTGCTCATCCTTGTGCCCTGTAGCATTTTCCCCATCCATTAATAATGTCCTCATACTGGTAACCTTCTTGTCCCCTATTATGCTGTTGTTCACATACACGCAAAATTATTCTCACCTGTCCTCCATTCTCTTGGTGTCTTCTTACCTGCTTCTTGCAGACTACAGGCATATAAACCCCTCGATGAACTTGGCTGGTATATGGGATCGCCGCTGCTGTCATGGTTTTATTTACTTAAGTTGACTGATTTGCGCCGCAAATCATTCAACTGAAATAAAGCGCTGACAGCAGTGGTGGCCCCATGTACCAACTGAGAACATCAAGGGGTCTATGTGCCTGTAGTCCGCAAAAAGCAGGTAAGAGGACAGTGAGGGAACGGAGGACAGTTGAGAATAATTTTTTGTGGGACCCTCACTCGAGTATTAGCCGAGGGGGACTTTTTCAGCATAAAAAATGTGCTGAAAAAGTCGGCTTATGCCAGGCAGTCAGTAGGCTAACTGCCTCACTGGTAAATTCTCAACTAATATCCTAAGAAATATTTTGTATTGCATTAAATATGTAATGTTGAAGCTAACTATTCAAACTTTCTTTATTTTAATATTTTAATAGGTTGTTATAATCACTTATTATAGACAAAAAGACTGACGGCACTCACCAAACTGAGGTGTGAACAGGTGCATAACTGAACATGACATAAAATACAAAAACAGACAGTTTGCACTCTGATAATGCTAAAGTATGGAAACCATGAATGTGTGAACATGGACCTGCATTACTGCTAAGGAAAATATAAGAAAAATGAGATATTTAGCATATATAAATGGCCATTTGTATATCTGCACAGTTGCCCCTTCACGGCATATCTCGTAACTGGGTACTTACACTATGCTGAAGCCTCTCCCTGGGTTAAAAACCTCCTCTGTATGGGCAAGTAGGAACCTGCTATATAGGATAAGATTACCTGTGGCAAGTGGGGGAGGGTGCACGGTCAGAAGGTATGACCCTCTTAATATAGATAGATTTTTTTTTTTTTTTTGTATGTTATAATGACTTATAACTTAGCCAAATAATAAAATGAAAGATATTTTTGTATCTAATCAACTACATAAAATGAACAGTAAAATAATAAAGAAGAAAACAAATCACTTTTCACTGTATTCACAAATTATTTTATTCTATTTTTCTTTATGGAGTTCTGTATGTACGTTTTTCAAAGTTGTGTTACATGGTGTGGGCGGTAGTTGTGGGTGAGGTAGTCATCTGTTGCGCCCCGACATGCTGCATGAAAGAGGGGGTCCTGGTTGTGTGTATGGACTATTGCTACAGAGGCGATATGACTATGCAGGCTTCATTATGCCAAGACCAGATGTTAACCAGCTCATGAAGGGAGACCACCAGTTCATTAAAAGCTGTGCTTTACTCAACAACAATTTGATGACAACTATGTACATTAGATAGCGGGCACATATCTTCTCGTACATTTCATTAACACAGCATCTCTATACACAGTCTCTTTACTTGTTACAGCCTCTGCTAGTTTCACTTGTATCACCACCATCCAGCATAGCTCCACAGTACAGTCCATGAAAGTCATACTTTGCTAAAGCAGTTACGCTTCTTCTCTCTCTTAAAGAGATAATTTGCCAATATGGCTGAACCTAGCTTGCAGTTTGTTGATGCTTAGGGAACTCCTGCCCGGGGCACTCACTTTGTCTCACTTTTTTATCCGTCCAGTCCAGGTCCATTATCTTTAAGAGTTATAAACCTTGGGCCATTCTGCTAGGTGTCCTGTCCCAGGACCCATCTTACTTGGTCATTTATTTACTTCAGTTAAGGGTGCTTTACACGCTGCGACATCGGTAACGATATATCGTCGGGGTCACGTCAGTAGTGACGCACATCCGGCGCCGTTACCGACATCGCAGCGTGTAACACAAATGAGCGATGATCAATGAGCACAAAAACGTGAAAAATCGTTGCTTGTTGACATGTCGCTTATTTTCTTAAAGGCTGCTTAACACACTACGAGTTATTGTGCGTTCGCATGTGTGATCGCACCTGCCCCCATCGTTTGTGCGTTACGGGAAATTTGTTGCCCGTGTCGCACAAAGTCGTAAATCCCCGTCATACATATTTACCTTCCAAACAACCTCACTGTGGGCGGCGAACATCCACTTCCTGAAGGGGGAGGGACGTTTGGCGTCACAGCGACGTCACACAGCGGCCGGCCAATAGAAGCGGAGGGGCAGAGATGAGTGGGACGTAAACATCCCGCCCACTTCCTTCCTTCCGCATTACCGGTGGGATGCAGGTAAGCTGCAGTTCATCGTTCCTGGGGTGTCACACGGATCGATGTGTTCTGCCTCGGGAGCGATGAACAACCGCAGAAGGACGTTTGATTTTGTGAAAATGAGTGACGTGTCAACGAGCAACGATAAGGTGAGTATTTTTGCTCGTTCACATTCGCTCGTAGGTGTCACACGCTATGATATGTCAAACGATGCCGGATGTGCGTCACTAACGACGTGACCCCGACGACATATCGTTAGATATATCGTAGCATGTAAAGTGGCCTTAATACTGTTGCTTCTGCCGGTACGATGTTGTTCGTCATTCCTGCGGCAGCACACATCGCTATGTGTGACACCGCAGGAGCGACGAACATCTCCTTACCTGCCTCCACCGGCAAAGCGGAAGGAAGGAGGTGGGCGGGATGTTATGTCCCGCTCATCTCCGCCCCTCTGCTTGTATTGGCCGGTCGCTTAGTGACGTCGCTTGAGGGAGGGATTGTTTGGCCGTCACAGCGACGTCGCTGCACAGGTATGTGCATGTGACGCTGCCGTAGCGATAATGTTCGCTACGGCAGCGATCACCACATATCGTTACAACAACGGGGGTGGGTGCAATCGCATGCGACATCGCTAACAATCGCTAGCGATGTCGCAGCGTGTAAAGCGGCCTATAGTCCTCTGACCCAACTCCAATAGATCATTCTGTAACTTGGTCACTCTTTCGCTCTATATTCTGGATCTCGTTATCCACATCTTTGGTCTCCACTCACACTAATAACACTCATGTCTTGCGGCTTGCCACTAGACCTTAGGTCTGCTTCTCTGTAACTTTCTGCACTTCTAAAAGGAAACTGGTTCTGTCCCTCAACTTAAGCCCCTCTCACTATGGGCTAGTCCCAAACATTAACCGTTTCTATTGTCAGCAACATACCATCTATCACTAACTACACCTATTACAATTCACATTTTACATTTCATACCATAACAATATCTCATGACAAAATTCATATTGCACATCATAATTCATATTAGATATTATAAAAACAATATTGGTGTCTTCAAAGGGGAATGCAAAATTATGTCCACTGCCTTAGAATTGTTAAAACGTATATAAAACATTTTCCAACTATTTTGAATGCCCATTGCTTTCAAGCATTCATTTTAAGTGAAAGACATAAAGACTTTTATGAATAAGCATATGTGGTTGACTTATGCAGTTTAAAAATAAAGAAGCAAAAAAAAAGAACATTGCATAATGGATATGTAACTTGACTTTTACTCACCTATCCTCAGTCTGGACTCTGCTCCTTCAATAACGGTTCGCAAGACTCTCTTGTGCTCTATGTCAGGCTTTGTAAATGGTCAAGCGTGCTCAAATGCATGTGATGAACTTCCTAGGACGGCATAAGGGCTTCCAAGACTCACACCTAGGTCTTAGTATTAAGACTTTTAGTTTATAATAATAATAATCTTTATTTCTATAGCGCCAACATATTCCGCAGCGCTTTACAATTCAGGAGGATCATATACAAACAAGTAACAGTTATAGAAAATACAATATTTAAAGGGAAAAAAGACAACCCTGCTCGTGAGAGCTTACAATCTACAGTGGGATGGGGGGGGGACAAGGTACAAGTGCTTATTTACAATGACAATCCAGCCATCTCAAGAAAATGGGGGATAGATAATGGCTTCCTGGATCAGTTGGCCAGAGCCTTGAGATGCATTTGGGTGCCATGGAGTTTGACGTGGGGTAAGTTTCTGAGAAGTTGGAGGGATTAGGTGAAATTAGTTTGGCTAGGGATGGTGATAGGCCACCCTAAACAGATGCGCTTTTAGGGTGCGTCTGAAGCTGCGTAAGTTGTGATTCGTCCTAACTTCTTGGGGTAGAGTGTTCCAGAGGTTTGGTGCAGCTCGGAAGAAGTCTTGGATTCGGGAGTGGGATGTTCGAATTAGTGTGGATGTTAGTTGAAAGACATTTGCAGAGCGTAGAGAACGGGTGGGATGATAGACAGAGAGGAGGGTGGAGATGTAAGGGGGTGTCGCATTGTGGAGAGCTTTGTGGATGAGAACAAGCAGCTTGAATTGGATCCTGTGATATATGGGCAGCCAGTGCAATGACTGGCACAGAGCAGAGGCATCCGAGTAGCGGTTGGCCAGATAGGTGACCCTGGCTGCTGCATTAAGGATGGACTGTAGAGGAGAGAGTCTAGTTAGGGGGAGACCAATTAATAGAGAGTTACAGTAGTCAAGGCGAGAGTGGATCAGGGCCACGGTGAGGGTTTTTGTCGTTTCCATTGTGAGAAAGGGACGGATTCTAGAGATGTTCTTGAGGTGCAAGCGGCAGGAGCGGGCAAGAGATTGTATGTGGGAGGTGAAGGAGAGATCAGTGTCAAGTATAACACCCAGACAGCGGGCTTGCTGCCTAGGACTTATCGTTGTGCCACACACAGAGAGGGAGATGTCAGGTTTAGGAAGGTTGGAAGATGGAGGGAAAAGAAGAAGTTCAGTTTTGGAAAGGTTAAGTTTCAGATAGAGAGCAGACATGACAGTGCAAACTGCAGTCAGGCAATCACTGGTGTTCTGTAGTACAGCGGGGGTGAGCTCAGGGGATGAGGTGTATAGCTGTGTGTCATCAGCATAAATATGGTACTGAAAGCCAAATCTGCTGATGGTCATTCCAATTGAGGCAGTGTAGAGAGAGAAAAGAAGAGGGCCGAGGACTGAACCTTGAGGGACCCCAACAGTGAGAGGAAGAGGAGAAGATGTGGAGCCAGCAAATAATACACTGAATGAGCGGCCAGAAAGGTAGGAAGAGAACCAGGAAAGCACAGGGTCCTTTAGGCCGATAGAATGGAGCATTGAGAGAAGGAGATGGTGGTCAACAGTGTCGAAGGTGGCAGAGAGGTCAAGAAGGATAAGCAGAGAGTGGTCAACATTATGTTTTGCTGTAAATAGGTCATTGGTCACTTTGACAAGGGCAGTTTCTGTTGAGTGTAAAGGGCGGAATCCAAACTGTAAAGGATCTAGAAGAGAGTGAGTGGAAAGGTAGCGGGTGAGACGAGAGTAGACCAGGCGCTCTAAGAGTTTGGAGATGAAGGGGAGATTGGAGACTGGTCTGTAGTTGTTTGTGCAGGATGGGTCAAGAGAAGGTTTTTTTTAATAATGGAGTAATGACAGAGTGTTTGAGGGGAAGATACCAGAAGAGAGAGAGAGATTGAAGATTTTAGTTAGGTGAGTAGTGACAACCGGAGAGAGGGACTGGAGTAGGTGTGAGGGAAAGGGATCAGTAGGGCAAGTGGTAGAACGAGAAGAAGAGAGAAGCCTGGAGACTTCCTCCTGTGTGACTGGGTGAAATGTGGAAAGTGAGCTGGATGGGATATGGGGAGGGATGGGATTCACAAGGCTTGGTGGCTGGGAGCTGATCTCTCGGCGGATGTTTTTTATTTTCTCTGTGAAATACGAGGCCAGGTCATCAGCATGAAGGTCTGTGATAGGGGTCTGTGCTTTGGGACTGAGGAGGGAGTGAAAGGTGTCAAAGAGCTTTTTTGGATTGTTGGATAGTGAGGAGATAAGGGTGGTGAAGTAGGTCTGTTTAGCGAGGTGAAGGGAAGAGTTGTAGGTCCTTAACATGAACTTGTAGTGGATGAAGTTTTCTGGTGTGCGGGTTTTCCTCCATAGGCGTTCGGCACTCCTAGAGCATCGCTGGAGAAATCGAGTTTGTGATGTGAGCCAAGGCTGTTTTACTCGGTGTTTGGAGGTTCTGAGAGTGAGGGGTGCTACTTGGTCTAGGGTGCTTCTGAGTGTTTCATTGTGCACAGCAACTTGTCTGCCGTCTTCAGGATGTCTCCTGTTTGGCTTTTTAATACCTTTACAACATGACTGCAGCTTCCACTTCCACAATTACTTACCTGTCTGTGGTTTCCAGTATCTCTACCTGCCCGTGGTTTACAGTATCACATAACCCGCCTGTGGTTTCTCTCTCCATGGCTGTCTGCGGCTTTCTTGATATTCAGACTTTGGAGTTTTGCCAGAGTTCTGCTAGCTGTCCCCAGTCTTCTAGGACCTCTTTTAAGTGTCTGCCTTCGGTTTTCAGGATATCTTTTTTGGCTGTGTATGGCTTCTATTTTATTAAGACTTTCTAGTTACTCTGGTGTCTTGTCTCCTACTTGTTTGCAGTTTTCCAGGACATCTTCCTGGTTGTTTTTGGCTTCTAGTTTGACAGTTACCTGCTTGCCTGCAGTTTCCAGTATCTCACAAACTACCTACAGTTTGTGGGACATCTTCCTGGCTTTCTGTGGCCTCCATGGTATTCAGAATTTCTAGTATCTCCAGAGTTCTATCTCCTAGCTGTCACCAGTATTCTAGGACCGCCTGCAGTTTTCAAAACATCTTCCAAGCTTTGTGCGACTTCCATGGTATTAGGATTTTCTATTTACTCCAGGGCTTTGTCTACTACCAGTCTGTGGTTTTAGTACATCTTAGACTTCCAGTTCAATAGTTACCTACATGTCTGCGGGTTCCAGCATCACAGTTCCCTCCTACGACTTGCAGCATCATTTGTCTGCCTGCGATCTCCAGTCTCTATACTATCTGTTGCGCTGCGTGTTTTACCTATCTGCTGCACCAAATCTCGTAGCCCGTGTGCTCACCCGGACCTTGGGCTTACAGGATCTACCTTACGAAAGGTGTGAAAAAACAAACTGTATTGTACTTTCCAATCTCAGGTCCAGGTCTTTGTTGAGTTTGAGTTTTTAAATTCTAAGTGGTAAAGACACAGCCGAGGGTAAGTAAAGCTCAGTTTGTTTTTCATTCCAGACTTATGACAACCCCTTTAATATTGTGTGGTTCTCACTCATGCTGCCAAAATAAAACTGATCTACAGGTGCATTGACTCAACAAGACTTCTGAAAGTGTATTGTTTTATTTTGCACCAAGACAGATTGACAGCAGTTAGTATAGACGCGCTGACACATTTGCTGTTACACAATCTCAAACACAGCTAGCAGCAATACACTGTGTGTCCTGACACCTTTCTATGATAGAACAATGACTTCGGCACTGAAAGGATGAGATGATTCCGATGTTTTGGCTGTTTGTCAAGGTAATCTGCAGTGATGGAGTCCATGTAGAAAGTATCCGGCGCGTACACAATCTAACATGCTGGATACCTTCCACACTGACTCCATCACTCTGCAGATTACTTTGACAAAGGCCTGAATGGTCGAAATGTCAGAATTTTGTCTGTTTTTCACTGATCGAAGATCAATAAAAGTACTATTGAGCAACAATCATCTCATCCTTTCAGTGCCAAAGTCACTGTTCTATAATATCGAGTTATGTAATTCTTCTGGGCATGAAAGGCATGAAACCTACACAGTTGAGCAGACCTTTCACTTCATATCCCCTTTCTGTAATATCCAGTATCAACTGCAAGGAGATTGTATGTTTTCCCTGTGTTTGTGTGGGTTTCCTCCAGGTTCTCCGATTTTCTCTCACACTCCAAAGACATACAGATAGGGATTTTAGGTTGTGAGTCCCAGCAATAATGATGTTTGTAAAGTGCTGCAGAATATGTTAGTGAGAAATAAATAAATGAGAAATAAAGGACTGAACCAGACAAACTAATCTTTGCCTTCCATCAATAAAACCTGTGTGGATAAACCTTCCCTGTTGATGTTTCACTGGCTATTTCTTCCCTGGACAACCTTGGTAGGTACTACTAACCACAACCCACCATACCTGTCATTTTAGAGAAGCTATGACTAAAGGTCCCATCACACACAACGAGATCGCTTACGAGATCATTGCTGAGTCACCGTTTCTGTGACGCAGTAACGATCTCTCCAGCGATCTCGCTATGTGTGACACCTACCAGCGATCAGGCCCCTGCTGTGAGATCGCTAGTCGTTGCCGAATGGTCCAGACCACTATCTTCAAAGGTGATGTCCTGCTGGGCAGGACGCATCGCTGTGTTTGACACCTACCAACGACCTCCTAACATGGTCCCAATGCCTGCCGAGATCGTTATACAGGTCGCTGATCGTTACTGCGTAGTTGGTAAGGTCTGACTGTGTGACATCTCACCAGCGATCCTTATCAGGTCGTATCGTTTTCGGAATCGCTGGTAAGTCGTTGTGTGTGACTGGGCCTTTAGACCTTTAGTTATCACAATTTGATCCTTGTCAAAGTTGCTTAGATCCTTACAATTGCCCTTTTTTGTACTTTCAGAACAATTATGACCTGACTGTTCACATGCTGCCTAATACATCCCGCAACTTCACATGTTTTATTATCTTCAGATAATCAATTTCACCTGTGAGTGGTTTTAATGTTATGGATCATCAGTGACAGTTAATTATGCCTTGTAAGTGGAGTTCCATATTAAATATATTAATGACAAGTATGAAATAAACAAGTCTGACTTATTCTTGCATTCCACTGTCTGGATTGTTGATTGTGACCACAACTCGTTACTTCTTTGAAGAGGCTCCAGTTTTGCTTTTACCAGAATTAATGTTAGATATTCTACATCCTTTACTTTCAAATTCAAACTTTTGCTATTAAACTTGTGTTTTATCAAAAATATGAAGCAAATACCTCCAATATATAATATTAATGGCTCTGTGTATATTTACTTCTTTGTACATATTTTGTAAGCTAATCAGAAAAGTCAGAAAATGTGAACAGAGTGTAGAGCAATAGATTATTTTATCAAAATAGTGATTTGCAATTTACTGTAATACAAATGGTGTACATGGAAACTAGCAAAGAAAAAGTACTGGAGGAATGGATGAGCAGACTAGTCAAAACTAAAATTCTCCTGTCCATGCGGATTAGCCTGGGAAATTTTATTCACAGAGAAGGTATTCTCTGCGAATTGAATGTCTCTTATTGTGCTCTCCCGACCTCAGTGAATATTAAATATAATATGTAAGATTTTTAATAAAAATCCTTACATTTATCTGTTCTTCTCTCCAGCCCCTCCACACCGGACCATCACCTGTCCGATTCTCGCCGCATCTTCTGATCACCATTGCTTGCCCTTAAATACCCATTGAAGTTCAAGATCCTGTGTGACATAGACAGATCTGTCCAAGGCCTTATCAGATTCAGAAGTCCTAGCACACTGAGAGGCCCTTGGACCTTGCTCTTTTTCTTGCCCTTGAGGAAGTCACCATGAGTGACGATACGCATGGGGCTGTGGGCCATTAGGATGTATTTGGGGATTCCATGCTTTGTCACACAGCATTTGGTTGTGCAAGCTCGGCACTTCATTGTCAATTTTTTTACACTTGCCTGGTATTTTGATATTTTACTTATACATTACAGCTAAGTCGCACTCGCCATATCTCAGCTTCATTTTCTTAATTGAAACATGTGCTTCACATGGTACTTGGTGTCTAAGCTCACAAAACACCTTATTACCAACATTTGGCTTCAGTTATCAGCTGATATTATTTGCAGACCTATTACCTATTTGGTTGGTCTTTATTTGTGTCTGAGCTGCTATTGATTGGTTCATGTGTGCCTCTCATCTAGATTGATATATCAACTAGTGTTGCTAGTTGTGTTTACTTATTTTCCCCTATGCCTTCATATTTAACCCTACATTTTTTTGTATTATCAGGATTACGGTCCAATGGTGTCTGATTTTATCAGTTTTAACTGTGTTTTAGGGGGTTTTGTATAGCACAATTTCATCTATGGTGTTCCACCTTGTAATTTGTACAGTTAGGTCCAGAAATATTTGGACAGTGACACAATTTTCGCGAGTTGGGCTCTGCATGCCACCACATTGGATTTGAAATGAAACCTCTACAACAGAATTCAAGTGCAGATTGTAACGTTTAATTTGAAGGTTTGAACAAAAATATCTGATAGAAATTGTAGGAATTGTACACATTTCTTTACAAACACTCCACATTTTAGGAGGTCAAAAGTAATTGGACAAATAAACCAAACCCAAACAAAATATTTTTATTTTCAATATTTTGTTGCGAATCCTTTGGAGGCAATCACTGCCTTAAGTCTGGAACCCATGGACATCACCAAACGCTGAGTTTCCTCCTTCTTAATGCTTTGCCAGGCCTTTACAGCCGCAGCCTTCAGGTCTTGCTTGTTTGTGGGTCTTTCCGTCTTAAGTCTGGATTTGAGCAAGTGAAATGCATGCTCAATTGGGTTAAGATCTGGTGATTGACTTGGCCATTGCAGAATGTTCCACTTTTTTGCACTCATGAACTCCTGGGTAGCTTTGGCTGTATGCTTGGGGTCATTGTCCATCTGTACTATGAAGCGCCGTCCGATCAACTTTGCGGCATTTGGCTGAATCTGGGCTGAAAGTATATCCCGGTACACTTCAGAATTCATCCGGCTACTCTTGTCTGCTGTTATGTCATCAATAAACACAAGTGACCCAGTGCCATTGAAAGCCATGCATGCCCATGCCATCACGTTGCCTCCACCATGTTTTACAGAGGATGTGGTGTGCCTTGGATCATGTGCCGTTCCCTTTCTTCTCCAAACTTTTTTCTTCCCATCATTCTGGTACAGGTTGATCTTTGTCTCATCTGTCCATAGAATACTTTTCCAGAACTGAGCTGGCTTCATGAGGTGTTTTTCAGCAAATTTAACTCTGGCCTGTCTATTTTTGGAATTGATGAATGGTTTGCATCTAGATGTGAACCCTCTGTATTTACTTTCATGGAGTCTTCTCTTTACTGTTGACTTAGAGACAGATACACCTACTTCACTGAGAGTGTTCTGGACTTCAGTTGATGTTGTGAATGGGTTCTTCTTCACCAAAGAAAGTATGCGGCGATCATCCACCACTGTTGTCATCCGTGGACGCCCAGGCCTTTTTGAGTTCCCAAGCTCACCAGTCAATTCCTTTTTTCTCAGAATGTACCCGACTGTTGATTTTGCTACTCCAAGCATGTCTGCTATCTCTCTGGTGGATTTTTTCTTTTTTTTCAGCCTCAGGATGTTCTGCTTCACCTCAATTGAGAGTTCCTTAGACCGCATCTGGTCACAGCAACAGCTTCCAAATGCAAAACCACACACCTGTAATCAACCCCAGACCTTTTAACTACTTCATTGATTACAGGTTAACGAGGGAGATGCCTTCAGAGTTAATTGCAGCCCTTAGAGTCCCTTGTCCAATTGCTTTTGGTCCCTTGAAAAAGAGGAGGCTATGCATTACAGAGCTATGATTCCTAAACCCTTTCTCCGATTTGGATGTGAAAACTCTCATATTGCAGCTGGGAGTGTGCACTTTCAACCCATATTATATATAGAATTGTATTTCTGAACATGTTTTTGTAAACAGCTAAAATAACAAAACTTGTGTCACTGTCCAAATATTTCTGGACCTAACTGTATGTGTCTATATCTATTGAATAAAATCTATATCATTTTCTGATACTTGACTGGCTGTTATTGGCACTTCTCTCTCCTCCTATTTCATTTGGGCCCTGGGATTTAATTACAACCACCTGTGATAAGAATATGCCCCGAGGTCAGGTGATGTTGAAGAGTAGAGGGGCTTTACAGCTTAGTGCTGAGGTGAGTGAAAGTTGTTTTTTTTTTACCTTTTGATGTTTATGGAATATTCATGGAAAACAAATACAAAAGAAAATCATCATTTTGGCAAATGTGGATTCTTGTAACGTTAAAGTCAATTCAATTCCACTTGAATTTATTTGCTCATCTCTACATGCCCTAATAAGAAACCTACATCATTACAGTAAAGGTTTAAAGAGTTGATTGATACACCCTCAATGGTAAATCCTTGTATCAACTTTACCCAAATTGCATGTGTGAATCCAACACTATATGGTGGCTTCCATTAGATGTGTACCTTACCTAACTGGCTTAATGATACATGGCATCCAAAGATCTTAAATGTTGGTCCAGATCTCTAAAGGCCAATGGGTTCTCAAAAGGTGCAGCTTGGGTCTCACCACTTTGTCCCCACTACCTAAATCAAAAGTTAAAGTAACTCAGTATATATCAATGTATACACCTTATGAGTAGGGTCTCATGCACACAGACATGTTATGTATCTATTCAACTTTTAGCGGTATTATAACTCTGTACTGTAGCCGTACATGACTCTCTCACATGGAAGCCTAGAATTTTTTCTTCTGTCACATGCTTTAAGAATCTGACAGTAAAAAAAAGGTGCCTTCTCTTTTACAGGCTGTCAGACTAGGATACCTTAGGTGAAAAAGCTCTGTAACATAATGCCGTGCGAACAAGTGTTGCCATTGTGCCAGGCTAAAGTGCCCTTCTATTACTGTTGCCATATTTTACTGTGATTTAAACAAAATTCCAGCCCACTTAATTAATTAAAACCACATGGTAGACGCCTAAATGATACAGACCCCAGAACAAGCCCCACAATTCATGCAGATCTCAGACCAGAACTTAAAATTATTTAAGGCCCCATTAAGCCTCTAAAAGAGTTACCAAAGATAGGGTGAAATATCCATCATTCTGCATGGGCTACAGGCCACTATTTAAAGCACTCCTATTAACTTCTATAGGTGTTTATGAAGCATGAAAGCTAAGCCCACTCATGTGTTTTCATATTCTAGAGTAACTATGGCCACTCCATAGAGACAGATACTCTCATAATATATAATATATTACTGTGAATACTCTAAATCAGTGTTCCCCAACCTTTCTTACCTTGAGTGGCATATGCAGCTTTGAGAAATGCTTGTGTGCCATATCCAGATTGCCCACCTCACCCACCATAGTGTTACCTAGTGCCCCGAATACCAGTATAATGACAGCCAAAGCTTACACAATGTTCACATTTGCGTATAAATCGAACGAGTGCTATCCGATGTTTATTGGATAGCTCTCACTCCAGTCTTATACTATGGAGCAGTGCTGATCAGCAGTTTTTTCTCATGCTAATTCGGCATGAGAAAAAAATAGCAGCATGCTGTGATTGGCAGTGTATTTCAGATCACTTGCACCCATATGCATTTACATCTCAATAAATTAGAATATCATGAAAAAGTTAATTTATTTCAGTTATTCAATACTAAAAGGGAAACACACATATATTATATAGAGTCATTACAAACAGAGGGATCTATTTCAAGTGTTTATTTCTGTTGATGTTCATGATTTTGGCTTTCAGCCAATGAAAACCCAAAAGTCATTATCTCAGAAAAGTAGAATAATTACCACAAAACACCTGCAAAGGCTTCCTAAGCGTTTAAAATGGTCCCTTAGTCTGGTTCAGTAGGCTACACAATCAAGGGGAAGACTGCTGACTTGACAGATGTCCAGAAGACAGCCATTGACACACTCCACAAGGATGGTAAGCCACAAAAGGTCATTGCTAAAGAAGCTGGATGTTCATAGAGTGCTGTATCCAAGCATCTAATGGAAAGTTGAGTGGAAGGAAATAGTGTGGTAGAAAAAGGTGCACAAGCAACCTGGATAACCACAGCCTTGATAGGATTGTTAATAAATGGCCATTCAAAAATTTGTGGGAGATTCACAAGGAGTGGACTGCTGCTGAAGTCAGTGCTTCAAGAGCCACCACACACAGACATGTCTAGGACATGGGCTACAACTGTCACATTCCTTGTGTCAAGCCACTCATGACCAATAGGTAACGCCAGAAGCGTCTTACCTGGACCAAGGAGAAAAAGAACTGGACTTTTGCTCAGTGGTCCAAGGTGTTGTTTTTTATATAAAAGTAAATTTAGCATTTCATCTGGAAATCAAATTGCTCTAGCATCTCCAATGTGATGTATATGCCCCAGCATATGATGTATATGCCCCCAGTGACTCCAATGGGATGAATATGCTCCATCCCCTCCTATGATGTATATTTCCCTTGCATCTCCAATGTGATGTATATATCACAGGAGGGGTTGGGGCATACACATCACAAGAGATGCTGGGGACATACACATAACAGGAGATGCTGGGGCACATACATAATAGGAGGGGCTGTGAGCATATAGGTCACAGAAGGGGCTGGAGGCATATATTTGACAGGAGGGGCTGGAGGCATATGCATGACAGGAAGGGCTGGGGGCATACACATCATAGGAAATACTGGGGCATATACATGACAGGAGGGGCTAAGGCATATACATGACAAGAGGGGCTGGGGAACAGGCATCACTAGGTCACTGAGAGGCATAAGCATTATTGTGGGGCACAGATGGCAGTGGGGGGGCACAGACATCACTCGGGGAGCAGACATCACTAGTGTAACACGGAGAGCACTAGTGGGGCACGGACATCACTAGGTGGGCACAGAAATCACTAGGTGGGCAAAGACATCACTAGGTGGGGACAGACTTGACTAGGGGAGCACAGACATCACTAGGGGGCACAGACATCACTGGGCAGCCATAGTCATCACTAGGAGGCACAGACATCACTGGGGGGGCACATACATCACTAGGAGCCACAGACAGTAATGGGCAACCACCACAGGCATCACTAGAGGGGCACAGACATAACTATGGGGGCACAGACATCACTAGGGGGCCACAAACATCACTAGAAGGGCCACAGACAGCACTGGGCAGCCACAAGGATCACTATGGGGCACAGACATCACTGGGGGGCACACACATCACTAGGGGGGCACAGACATCACTAGGGAGTC
Organism: Anomaloglossus baeobatrachus; assembly: GCF_048569485.1. NCBI lineage: Eukaryota > Metazoa > Chordata > Amphibia > Anura > Aromobatidae > Anomaloglossus > Anomaloglossus baeobatrachus. Next base: position 662,146,826 of record NC_134353.1, on the reverse strand, counting down.
AGAGGCATCAATAGGGTGGCACAGACAGCACTGGGCAGCCACAGGCATCACTAGGGAGGCACAGACATCATTGGGGGGCACACAAACATCAGTAGGAGGGGCACACAGACATCACTGGGGGCACACAGACATCACTAGGGGGGCACACATACATCACTAGGGGGGGCACAGACATCACTAAGGGTGGCTCAGATATCACTAAGGGTGGCACAGACATCACTAACTAGGGCACAGACATCACTGGGAGGAGACTGGGGTGCACGGACAGCACTTGAAGAGCACAGACATCACTAGGGGGTACACAGCATTGGGGGTGATACATAGCATTGGAGGGAACACAACACTGGGGGTGATACACATCACTGAGGAGGCTACACACAGCACTGGGAGCTGCACACAGCACTAGAGGGGGCACACTTGACCGGAGAGCAAGCACACAGCATCAGAGAGCGGGTACACAGCATTGGAGAACGGGCACACAGCACTGGAGAGCGGGCACACAGTGCAGGAGAGCGGGCACACAATGCTGGAAGCTGGAAGCGGTGAAGCTGCTGTGGGACAGTAGCGCACAGCGCTAAACCATGTCCTCAAAGTAAGTCCTAAGCATGCTGGCACTTACCAGCGAGAGAACCCATTGGTACACGCAAGCAACGCATGTGGGGATTTAAAGGGCCGGCAGCCGGTAAGACCGCGGCAGCGGCCTGAGCACTGCCGCCCCCAGGAATCTGACCGGGGGCCGCAGAAAAGGTCATCGAGGGCCGCATGCGGCTTGTGAGCAGGGCCTGCGTCAGCACGCGGCATACCCGGGCAAATGCCGGGGCCCTGGAGAGCTGGGGGGGCCCACTCGGCCTCGTCAGTTCTGCTGCCCTTGGGCCGAGTTCCGGGGACAGCAGTCCTTGGCAGTGGAAACTGTGGCTGCCGGCCCTTTAAGGCCCGCAGACCACAGCGTTCACTGTGTTCTCCTGCATTGAGCATCATCTGTGGGCGGAGCTACCGCCCGGCGTCCTGCTCGGTCGCACAGATGAAGGAGTCACAGTGCCAGCCAGCGACCCCCAGCACATCGCTTCCCTCCAGCGCTGTGTGGGCCCCATCTGCACCGTGACCTGATCAGTATGTGGGACATCACTCCCTTCCCGTCCCTCCCTGTACCCCCATGCATGTGTGGCCCCCGGATCCGCGTGTGTGGGCCCCGCAGAGCAAGGTGTGTGTTTGTATGTATGTATGCATGCAGCAGAGCAGTATGCGTGTCTGTATGTATATATGCAGCAGAGCAGTATGCGTGTCTGTATGTATGTATGTATATATGCAGCAGAGCAGTATGCGTGTCTGTATGTATGTATATATATATGCAGCAGAGCAGTATGCGTGTCTGTATGTATGTATATTTATATATGCAGCAGAGCAGTATGCGTGTCTGCATGTATGCAGCAGAGCAGTATGCGTGTCTGTATGTATGTATGTATGTATGCAGCAGAGCAGTATGCGTGTCTGTATGTATGCATGTATGTATGCAGCAGAGCAGTATGCGTGTGTCTATGTATGCAGCAGAGCAGTATACGTGTCTGTATGTATGCATGCTAAGCAGTATGTGTGTATGCATGCATGTATGCAGCAGAGCAGTATGCGTGTCTGTATGTATGCATGCAGAGCAGTATGCGTGTCTGTATGTATGCATGTATGTATGCAGCAGAGCAGTATGCGTGTCTGTATGTATGCATGCAGAGCAGTATGCGTGTCTGTCTGTATGTATGCATGTATGTATGCAGCAGAGCAGTATGCGTGTCTGTCTGTATGTATGCATGTATGTATGCAGCAGAGCAGTATGTGTATGTCTGTATGTATGTATGCATGCAGCAGAGCAGTATGTGTGTCTGTCTGTATGTATGTATGCAGCAGAGCAGTGTATGTGTCTGTCTATATGTATGTCTGCAGCAGAGCAGTGTGTGTGTGTCTGTCTATATGTATGTCTGCAGCAGAGCAGTGTGTGTGTCTGTATGTATGTATGTATGTAGCAGAGCAGTGTGTGTCTCTGTATGTATGCATGTATGATGTGTATCTATGTATGTCAGTGTATATGATTGTATAGATTTGTCTGTTTATATGTATTTTTGTGAGTTTGTCTTTAAATATGTATATGTGCGTGTATGTATCTGTGTATGTGTGTGTGTCTGCGTGTTTATGGGGCCCACTGGGACTCTTCCGCCCGGGGCCCACAAAAACCTGGAGCCGGCCCTGCTTGTGAGCCAAAGGTTCCCCACCCCTGCCGTAATTTGTCATGGGGAAACACTCACCCTGTTTGGCTTTTCACATCTTTACCTAACTGCAGTGAACATGCATGTCAATTTTCTTAAACCCTGCTCATCAAAAGGTGTTCTTGTTTAGGTTTTAATTAAGGGAACCTTTCAGGTCCCCTATTCCCTCCAACCCAGCAGCATTCACATATGTAAGCTTAAATTCGCTGCCTAACTAGCCCTGTATAATGTTATTAATTTAATTCAATGTTTAAAAAAAAGTATTTATAATCTCCACTTTTCCTATGGTAATTAGAGCTTTGACTACTCGATGGGGCGTTAGTTTCCCCAGACTAGTCAGCCTTCTTTCCATGTTATCATCACCCTGTGGGTGTGATAACATGATTTTCAGCGCCTGGATATCTTATGCATGCACATGGCTCATTTTGGCAGCATCACTGTGCCTCTGAAGCTGGGTATATGTGGCGTCCCTGAGACTTCAGTTGCCACAAGGTACTGCACCTCACTTAAGGTGCGGTACTTATCCCGGGTAAGGAAGAGGATAATTGCTGGTGTTTCTCACATTCAGAAACCACACACAGTTAGGTGCTTTCCCACCAGGGTTGGCCTGGGTTAGATAGGGGGGTGGCAGTCACAAACCATGGGACTTTTCCGGTCACTACAACCACCTGAGAGGGGCACCACTTGGGGAAAAGGAAGGAGCATCTTCAGACATGGTTAGTTAGCCCCGGGCACAACTTGGGGTGAGGAGCACAGTCGGGACTTCGGTCCAGGCATATTCTCTCTACTTTTCCACTTCTGGGAGCACTCCAAGACCCATGGCTTGGAGCAGGCAGCTTAGCCCGGGGTCTCCACAGCTACTGGGGATTCCAGGGTCTGCGGTGAGCGCCAGAAACACCCGCAGCCCATTCCATATTCCATCCACGGGATTGGAGGGACCCTGACCAGAAAGGACACAAAGTGGGAACACTGGCGGTGACCTCCAAATTATCTGGGATTGGCTGGGGTCCATGATGGCAGAGACCGGTACTCTGAGGGCAGCACTAAAACTGTGAGTAAAAAGACCTGGACCCGCAGCAGCTGACTCAGCCTCTTATTTTCCGGTGCTATCGCCCTGCGCTTCGGCGGCAATAGCCATTGCAGTCCCTCATGATCCTCCCCGGGGCCCGTTCCACCTGTTGGGAGCAGAACCATCCTTGCTGCGACACCACCAGCCCCAGAGGACATCACGCGCAGCGGCGGCTAATTCCTGGCCGCGTACCACAGGTGGCATCACGAGACAAACTACCATTCCATCATCACTCCCTTTTATTGTACATCTTGTGGCCACAGAGTCGGGCAGGGCCACCCGTGACATCCTAGACCCAACATCACGGGCCCAGCGACAAGTATATTTAACCCCCTTGCCTTGTGGGTGCTACATATACACGTTTCGGATTCAGAGAAGCACAATGTGCATGATCAGAAGTACAGAAGCTGTCTCCCAATCATGTGCCTGGCAGTTTTACACCACTTCAGTTCTGCAGCCAATCAGCAGCCGCTATTGGGCTGCTGTGCACTAACTTCCCTTGGAAAATGCTGGTAAAGGAGGGAGTAGTGAAAGTGCGGTGGCCGCTGATTAGCTGCAGGGCTCATGTGGCATAACACTGTCATGCAAGCCCCGGAAGACCTGGCGCCAACATCAGTTTAACATCATTGGTGCCAGTGGTGAGGTCAGTACATGCATGTTATTTTTATTTTACAAGAGGGGCTACTTTATTTAAAAAGCGGTTTTCAAGTTTTGGCCAATCCCTTTAAGGATAGGAGTTGTCTTTTTTTAAATCAAGAAATGTAGGAGATTGTTTTTAAAAAACACACTTTTTTGTTACAGTTTTGTATAGACATGCATTTATTGTATATTATAAAATACAAGTTTTTGTTACAGTTTTGTATAGATATGCATTTACTGTATATTATAAAATAAACGTTTTTGTTACAGTTTTGTATAGATATACATTTACGGTATATTAGTCTACAGTCTGCCATTCATCAACCATCACCATTATTTTTACTGCTTGTACATAGCCCTAAAATATATGAAGTCAGACTGAAATCAAATCACACACTTAGAAAGAAACCATTACAGAACGTGCTGGCTGTACTTCAAAGATGCCCTTGTCTATCACTGGTCTGCCCCACTTTCCTACATGTTACATCTAACGCCAGGTTCCCATCATTCATGGATTGCCAAGGGATAAACAAACCACCACTCCCGTCTATTGCCCAGCATGCTTTGTCTGGGGAGTAGATCTATTTCTCCACAGATTAAAGTAGTTCCTTCATTTGCTACTGTAAACCTCTACAGAGTCAGCCTTCCTGAATCGGCTGGAGTCGGAAAGAGATGGATAGTTTTGTTTGTGTCCCTACAGAGGCTATTGACACATTAAGACTGCTCCCTAGCAGACGATGGCTGCGTCTATGACTGCTCTGACATGCTCACAGGAAACCAGCATTATTATAGAAGAGGCAGGAACACAACATCATAATGACTGAGCTCCTTTTATCTTTCTTTTCTGTCTATGGTCAAGGAAAACCTGGTGCTAAACAATCTCAAAGCTATGTTATGATATATCGGTTTAAGGCTATTTTTGCCATTGCCTCTTAATAGACTTATTGAAGATCAGGTATAAATTATAAACATTGAGGCTATGCTTGGCAAAATACATTTATTTTGAACATTATATTAAGACGATAAAGTGTAGACTGACTGACCAGACAAGCAACATTATATGTAGTTAAAATATTTCAATGGGCAGCTCATGAAGCGGGAATTTGTTAGAAATATTACATTTTATTGCAGGGTGGGTTAAGGGAAGCCAGAGTCCAGGTCAGTTTAGTGTTCATGGGCATCCCAGCACCCTATGTATTTTTGGGAGTTCATGTGAAAAACACACAGGTGCTCTGGTACACATGTGTAGATGTAAGGAGAAACAGTGTTGCACCAATTTTTTCCCCTTATGTACAGTGCTAAACAAACTGTGGAGGATATTATGTTATAAGGGATGGCGCTATACATAAGAGGGGATGCTATGCAACAGGAGAATAAAATGTTCCCTTACATACATTTATGTGCATAACAAAAGAAGACCTAATATTGTATACTAAAGGATGGCGCTGACCATAATAAGAGAAAACCCTATATACTAAGCGACGGCACTTTACATAATCAGGGACCTTCTTTTGGAAATAAATGTATTAATGGTTTACCGATCAGCTTTTGGTCATGTGATAAACACACAGGTGCTCTCGTAAACATCTGTAGATGTAAGGAGAAACAGTGTTGCGCCACTTTTTTCCCCTTACGTACAGCGCTAAACATAACTGTAGAGGATATTATGTAATAAGGGATGGCGCTATACATAACAAGAGGGGATGCTATGCAACAAGAGAATAAAATGTTCCCTTACATACAGTTATTTGCATAACAAAAGAAGACCTAATACTGTATACTAAGGGATGGCGCTGACCATAATAAAAGAAAACCCTATATACTAAGCAATGGCACTTTACATAATAAGGGAGCTTCTTTTTCAAATAAAAGTATTAATGGTTTACTGATCAGCATTTGCTTAGTGCTGCGGGTCATCCGTGTAAACAGATCGTTGTATGGTGCAGATACAGGATAAATATTTGCAGCCGGTAACTAACGCCTGACATCTCATCTGATTAGAACCATTTTCTTTATTTCTTCTCTATTTTGTCAAACCTTTATGTTGATAATCTACAGCCGTGACTTGGTCACTGCAGTGTTTGCTAAACTGATAATTGCGCCACTGAAAATAAAAGGGTCACATATGTATGCACTGTGCCGCCCATTAACTATAATTAGCCACTTTATCCCCGCCCAATAAAAATATAAATGAATTAGCCACTTTTTTTTCTCCCAATTCATTATCAGTCACTATGATGAGCGAGTTTCGAAATACTCAAATTTGCGATACTTGTAACGAGTACTGTCTATTACTCGCGTATGCATTCTGAATAGTATGTCCAATGCAAGTCAATGGGGAATACTTGCAATGTAACGAGTAACCTGAATGCCATAGTATTCTCTAGTCGCACGAATAGTACGGCATTCAGGTTACTTGTTACATTGCGAGTTTTCCCCATTGACTTCCATTGCACACACTATTCGGAATGCATACACGAGTATTAGACAGTACTCGTTACACGTATCGTAAATCCGAGTATTTCGAAATTCGCTCATCATTACCAGTCACTTACTTGTGTCCTCAATTCCCTACTTCTATGCTCTTCTCTTTCGCCCAGTTCATTATAATTACATGTCATCTCCCTAATTTTCACAATTATACATCCTACCCAAAAATGTATTATATTTATATATTCCACAATTTATTAGAATTACATATCCCCCAATTCATTATACATTGTCCTTTTTCCCACCCCCAATTAATTATAATGTAATGTCTTTTCTCCCAACCTCCATCACCAATTCATTCACTTTAAAGAATAAAAATAATGAATAACTTACTTCTCCTGGCAATCCCCTGCAGATCTGCTTCTTTACTCTTCTTGCTGGCGCGTACATGCGAAATGACACAGCCAGTGTGATGACATCCTCCTGCCGGTTGAGTCATAAAGATGGCGGACAGGAAGCCAAGAATGTCTTCCTTCAGTTACACTCTCTCTGTATTGTTGGAAGCGGAGCAATAGGAACGATCCAAGATGGTGATAAGTGCCACCAATAGTGGCACAAAAAATATGATGAGAGCAATCTGGCCAAGGGCTCCCTGGATCATTGGACCATGGGCGGTAGCCCAGATTGCCCTCATTATAATCCACCTATGTCTTATTGCCATGCTTTCTGTGATATTTGCATATTTTATCTCTATTCTTTTTGTATGAGCTGGAAGGGGTGCAAACACATGTTTATAGGATATATAATGCTAAAAGGTCCCATGCATCTGATTAACATGCTCATGGGGACCTGCTCCAAATTTTGCATTAGGGCCTATAGGACTCTAGTTATGCCACTGTCCAATATCAAAACAACAATGTAAGTAAATTCAGATTAGCTAAAAATCATCATCTATTAGGAAACAACCAAATGGTGACTGACTTCAACTTCCAAAGGACAGGTTTTTTTTATCTACAAATCAGCATCAACTCTTTCAAAAGAATTGTACTTGGCTGTCATTTTAGGCCATAAACATAATATTCATGCCATTACAAAATTAATCAATAGTAAAGGCATTTCTATTATTTACAGGCTTTTTGTGAATGACTATAATCCCTCTGCCAAAGGTAATCAAATGGTAAAATGCAAAAGACCAGTAAAGTAATTTTCACTACACATCTTGAATAAAACTATAGCACTGTCAAGTAAAATGCTATCTTAAACCTACAGTATATAAACCATATAGAAAATTCATAGATATTGTTCTTGTGATATTTATCCCCTGTGACACTTAGTAATGTTTATCCAAAACTCCTGAAAGTTATGTTGGAGAAAATGTCTTAATTAAGTTTGCTTGATACGTATGTGGTGGAAATGCCCTAAATTATTCGAGTTTTGGAATTTGTAATCCATCTTACATTGCACGTAACAAGCTTGGTGCTCCCACGACTACCAGAATTGGCACTATTAATAATACAGGTTGATGTTAGTCATCAAAAATATAGCTGTACAATTTTTATACTTTTTCACTGAGTTTCATAAAGGCCACTTTACACGCTGCGATGTCGCTAGTGATCGCACCCGCCCCCGTCATGCGTGCATCATGGGCAAATCGTTGCCAGTGGCAAACAATATCGCTAGTACGCGTCACATACACATAACTACCTAACGACGTCGCTGTGGCCGGCAAACAAACTCTTTTTTAAGGGGGCGATTCATGCGGCGTCTCAGCTACGTCACACAGTGGGCCACCAATAGAAGTGGAAGGGCGGAGAGCAGCGGCATTAACGACACGCCCACCTCATTGCCGGAGGATGCAGGAACGCTGTTGTTAATTGTTCCCGGGGTGTCACATGTAGCGATGTGTGCTGTCTCAGGAACGATGAACACCCTGCGTCCAAAATGAGCAACGATATTTGGGAAAGGAACGACATGTCAACAATCAACGATTTTTGCCGTTTTTCTGATCGTTAGCGGTCACTCGTAGGTGTCACATGCAACAACGTCGCTAACGACGCCGTATGTGCATCACGAATTCCGTGACCCCAGCGATATCTCGTTAGCGATGTCGTTGCGTGTAATGGGGCCTTTACACTGTAAAATTGGGTAAAACTGATTCATTACCAAAGATTATCAAAATTATGAACCAACATACACTATGTGGACACATGCTTTAAGACACCTCCGAATTACACCAATAGGAGCTTTTATTTCATCCCATTCAAAATCTATATAGTCATTAATATGGATTTGATCCTTCCATTGCTGGAACTGTTTCTATGCCCCTTCTAAGACTTTCTAAAAATTCTGGCATACATGTGCACCATGTCATCGTAGTGCAGATCATGATGACATAACGTTATCACCCAAGTACCCAAGTATGTAGTGTCTTCGAAGGTCTAGAAGCACACTCTACCCTTACTGTGTTCTGAGATCTGGTTATACCTCAGGGTAAAATAAGAAACATTTACATTTAATTGAATGACTTCTATGTGACTTGAATTTCCATTTAAATTTCATATGATTTTCCGAATTTTAATCTCGGCAAATCTGCTTAATCTCTACTCTCCTGGCATTTGCAAAACCTAGACCTGTTCATCAGACTATCAATGTATGACTTGTCGCTCCACAGGACGCATTTCCACTGCTGTCTAGTCCAGTTGTGCTCCATCCATTGACATTGTTTGGTGATGTAATGCCATGTGTACACGTTGTGTTTTTATCGCGTTTTTTCGTACTTTTTTTATTGCAGATTTTTATCAATACTGCAAGGAAAAATGTATCCCGCCAAAGTTTATGAGATTCCTGAAATGCTGTGCCCACGTTGGTTATTTTTTCTTTGCAGATTTCGGTGCTGAAAAAGGAAGCAGCATGTCAATTTTTCAGCATTTTTTCCTGCGAATAAAGTCCACTGCAGTGCTTGTACTTGATGACTGCAATGGATTATATCTGTCAGTGCTGCACTCGCAGAATTGACACTGCGCCTCACACACCATCCGACATGCTATGTGAGTCTCTCCGTGGCTCAGAAACCCAGGGCGGGTTCATCATGGTGACGCTTTAGGGTTGCCATGTCAGTGATCGGGTCTCTGTGATTGTATTAAACGAACCAGATTGACAGGGAGAGGTAAGCAATCCCTCTCTCTGCCTCTTGAATGCTGCAGTTGCATTGATTGCAGCATTCAGTGGGTTAAACTAGTGGGAGCAGCATGGGCACCTCTCTGGGCAGTGATAGCAGGTTCCCGGCTGTAACACCAGCCAGAGACCCAGCTGCGATTGCGGTCGGTACAGTGCTTGAACCCCAGCAATCGCCATGAGTAAAAAAAATTGTTAAAAACATTTGAAAATGAGATAAAAACAAGTGTATTTTCTGCTGCATTTTTCCTTCCAAAACATGCAGTTTTATGTGCAGAAAATCTGCAGACAAATCTGCTACATGGGCACATACCCTAAGGCGTGAATGCAGCTCGGACATGGAAACTCATGCCATGAAGCTCCTGTGCATAGTTCTTCTATTGATGATAATACCAGATGAGGTTTGGACCTCTACAATTATTCAGTCAGCAGAGCATTGGTGACTTTTATGTACTATTCACTACTTGGTGATGATCTGTATCTTTGTGTGGTCTGTCACTTTGTGGCCAAGTTGCTGTTGTTGATAAACACTTCCACTTAACAATATGATCACTCACAATTCATCCAACAATATTAAGGAGAGAAGAGATGTGATTCAGTGGTGGCATCCTATTATAGGACCATGTTCATATCAGCGATCTCTTTAGAGTGACCTACTGAATTCAAAGATTAGGAGATGTGTTCTCTATGTTTATATACATATAGTGTAATATAGATATAACAGTTAGTGATGGGCGAATAGTAACTATTTGTGTTCGGATAATGCTTACCGAATGCCGAGTAGTATGCCAGTATTTGTCACGACGACCAGAAAAATGCTCGGGTTCCCCATTGACTTGCATTAGGTTCGTGATTCGTGATGAGTACCGGAATAGTACTTTGTGATTCGAACAAATAATTCAAACATGAATTGTTACTATTTGTCCATCACTAATAACAGTATACATTTTTTTAAATTTCCGTAGCTTAGAATAGTAGTGAGCAGATGTAGCACCATGAACGTCTGTTCACGGCCGGGCAAACATTTGTATACAATGCCACTCGAATACGAAGAAATAAATGATACTCCTACATTAACTTTGTAGATATTCTACGTAAATGCGTTATTCAAACATTAGCTAAAGAATAAAGGCTACTACATCTGTATATCGTAAGAAATTGAGCAATTGGCACATATAGACACGAAACACTTGTTTATTGAAGTAAGATATCTTTTTTACTTTTCTATTTCAATTATTTTTATCTTTCTTTGTATTTGGTGTTTTATTGTTTCAGTTGCCATTATATCCAACTTGGCTGTTTTCACTGTCAAGTCAGTTATTAAAACCGTCTGTATTTTTTAAATGAAAGAATAAAAGTATGATTTAGTACTACTGTTCTCTTACTTCTATAAGAAATATGAAAAGTAGAATGCATTTTGTGAGATGTATGCAATGTATAGCATATTGTAACAACTGCTTTCATTTTTCTGTTATTTTTCCTGAGGCCCTCATAAGTCTGTCCAGCTATATTTATGTATATGATAATAAATCGTGAGGCTGAAGTCACTTTGTTTGAGGAAGCTTCAAGAGTTGATCGAGAGGTAAAGAAACGTGCAAACATTATGTAAATGCACCAACAAAGGACTATATTATTTGACATATGTGTAAGTAGCTAAGGTAAGAATCAATGAAAATCCTTTGTGGTCTGATTCTTAGACATATTTAGGTCATTTTTTAAAGATGTTTGTTCATCAGTGACCAGAAATGAGTTAAAAGAGATATAAGAATAATAATTATATCAACCATGTATTAAATTCCTTATACACATTTCATGATATAAGATTTAGGCTGTGTTTAAAAAGAGTATTTCCAGGAAACAAATGCAGAATTTTTACTTGTAGGCTTTGCAGTGTTTTGGTTTTTTTTGTTTGTTTTTTTTTAGCAAAAATGATGTGACAAGATTTTTGCTATAAATTCATTACGGAAAACTTAAATGTGCTACAACGAGAGTATTTTGTTGTGGATTTTTATACTTTTGCTTTGTTTTTTGGTTGTTGGCATTCTTTTCCATTCACAGCATACTTTAGGTCCAGCATTTTTAGGCATGTTTCTGAAGCATTCTCTATAGGGCAGAGAAACACATGAAGAAGTGCATATCTGATTCCTATTATAGTAGCATGCCTACATTTGTCATAGACTGGCTTTAGAAATGTTTACTGTGTGGTGTACATTTCATTACATACATTTCTATCTACATGAAATGTGGTAATTTCTGGATTACCCCTGCTTAATCAATTCAGGACCCCAATAAAAATAAAACCATATATATTCACCTGGCTACAATGGCGCCATTCCAGCTATGTCAATGCCACTAATCACGGAAAGGTACAAAACTTGTTGGGTCACATGCAGGCTGCAGCCAATGAGATGCCATTCAATGACTGCAGCCTTTTCTATTTTGTCAGTGTAGACATCTGTTCTGATGGAATATTAATGAGATACAGCCAAAAAGTCACCGTTCATTGGCTGCAGCCAGCATGTGACATAACAAATCACAAATAGTGGTGCCCACATAGTTGGAACGGCGCCACTACAAGAGGTAAGTATCCACTGTTCTTTTTTAACTTTGATCTTGATTTGATTAGGCTGGGAGGTGCCTCAGACTAGGGCAGCAGAGGTCCACCAGTACATTGATTCTGAGGGCCACTGATCGACCACATTCAGATATTATTTTCTCAAATTTATTGACAGCGCGATTAAAACGGCCACCGCAGAGATCGCACCATTTCCGCTGCCATCGTCAGCCCAGTGGTGCAATCACGGACCACCAATGTGTTGCCATTGTAGCTCGGGGTCAGCTGATGACTCCTGATTCTACCATGACTCTCTTCCTATAGGAGCCGACAGAGCGTTGGCACTCACAGGAGATGAGCATTTCTGGTGATCAGAGTGATGCTGCTCTGATCAGCAGAAATGCACAGGCGAATGGACTGTGTAGTGATAAAGTCCCCTTGGGGGGGCTAGTAAAATAAATAAAAAATGTAACAAAAGTTTTAAAAAATATGAAAAAATAAAAAAACCTAAAAGTTCCAATCACCTCCCTTTCGCTGCATTGAAAATAAGACATATTTGAGTTCATGCACAACACTAAAGGACAAAAACAGGTAAGGATATGTAGCAATCTAGAAGCAGAGGTTGGGTATCAAATCCAAGATAGCAATCGACAAACAAGAAACCAGAGAACATTATTGCTTACACAAAATGTGGCAATTCTGAACAGGTTTACATACATAGCGCAGACCACCTGAGATAGACCTGTCCCTTTAGGATGTAGAAAAGCGACATTATGGAGATGCTGCATTTGCAGAGAGAGAAGAAGAGAAATTTCAGCCACACAACATCAAACTTCCAATTTCCTTATTTTAATGTTTTTTTAAATCTTATTTTTAAAAGTTTTTAAAGTGTCAGTTAATTAAAACGTTATCACCAACTTCATTATCCAATTTCGGGCAGATATCAGCATTTCTACTCAGACATTCAAAACTTACAAAGAGTGAGCTGACTATTTTGAAAAGGATGCCTACTAGAAATGAGTGAATACATTTTTCTTCTATGGGGATTCATCAAAAAAAAACAAAAAAAAACCCAAATAAACATTTTTTGAAGTGTAAACGGCTATAGAAAGGTTATAAAATCCTTACACTCACCTACTGCAAACCTCTGCGGTCCCTCCACTCCTCATCATCACCTGTCTGGTCATTCACTGCATCTTCTGATCCCCACTATGAGCGCTAAAATACCCAGGCCTCTCTCACTGAGCCGGAACCTTTGGCTCTGAGGCGACTCCTATGCATGCACACACAAGGTCACGACACACGCATTGATGTCATGACATTGTGATCTTGTGCGTGATTGCACAAAAACTTCTCGGGCCTCTTTAGAGTCAGACGTCTGTCACATGTGTGAGAGGCTTGGGGACTTCAGTGCAAGCAACAGGGATTGAAACATATGATAAGGACGGAATGGCTAATGATCAGTTGTTGTGGAGGTGCTGGAGTTAGGTGAGTGGCAAGGTGATTTTAAAGGGAAGCTGTCACCAGGTTTTTCCCATACAGTTAGGTCCAGAAATATTTGGACAGTGACACAAGTTTTGTTATTTTAGCTGTTTACAAAAACATGTTCAGAAATACAATTATATATATAATATGGGCTGAAAGTGCACACTCCCAGCTGCAATATGAGAGTTTTCACATCCAAATCGGAGAAAGGGTTTAGGAATCATAGCTCTGTAATGCATAGCCTCCTCTTTTTCAAGGGACCAAAAGTAATTGGACAAGGGACTCTAAGGGCTGCAATTAACTCTGAAGGCGTCTCCCTCGTTAACCTGTAATCAATGAAGTACTTAAAAGGTCTGGGGTTGATTACAGGTGTGTGGTTTTGCATTTGGAAGCTGTTGCTGTGACCAGACAACATGCGGTCTAAGGAACTCTCAATTGAGGTGAAGCAGAACATCCTGAGGCTGAAAAAAAAGAAAAAATTTATCAGAGAGATAGCAGACATGCTTGGAGTAGCAAAATCAACAGTCGGGTACATTCTGAGAAAAAAGGAATTGACTGGTGAGCTTGGGAACTCAAAAAGGCCTGGGCGTCCACGGATGACAACAGTGGTGGATGATCACCGCATACTTTCTTTGGTGAAGAAGAACCCGTTCACAACATCAACTGAAGTCCAGAACACTCTCAGTGAAGTAGGTGTATCTGTCTCTAAGTCAACAGTAAAGAGAAGACTCCATGAAAGTAAATACAAAGGGTTCACATCTAGATGCAAACCATTCATCAATTCCAAAAATAGACAGGCCAGAGTTAAATTTGCTGAAAAACACCTCATGAAGCCAGCTCAGTTCTGGAAAAGTATTCTATGGACATATGAGACCAAGATCAACCTGTACCAGAATGATGGGAAGAAAAAAGTTTGGAGAAGAAAGGGAACGGCACATGATCCAAGGCACACCACATCCTCTGTAAAACATGGTGGAGGCAACGTGATGGCATGGGCATGCATGGCTTTCAATGGCACTGGGTCACTTGTGTTTATTGATGACATAACAGCAGACAAGAGTAGCCGGATGAATTCTGAAGTGTACCGGGATATACTTTCAGCCCAGATTCAGCCAAATGCCGCAAAGTTGATTGGACGGCGCTTCATAGTACAGCTGGACAATGACCCCAAGCATACAGCCAAAGCTACCCAGGAGTTCATGAGTGCAAAAAAGTGGAACATTCTGCAATGGCCAAGTCAATCACCAGATCTTAACCCAATTGAGCATGCATTTCACTTGCTCAAATCCAGACTTAAGACGGAAAGACCCACAAACAAGCAAGACCTGAAGGCTGCGGCTGTAAAGGCCTGGCAAAGCATTAAGAAGGAGGAAACCCAGCGTTTGGTGATGTCCATGGGTTCCAGACTTAAGGCAGTGATTGCCTCCAAAGGATTCGCAACAAAATATTGAAAATAAAAATATTTTGTTTGGGTTTGGTTTATTTGTCCAATTACTTTTGACCTCCTAAAATGTGGAGTGTTTGTAAAGAAATGTGTACAATTCCTACAATTTCTATCAGATATTTTTGTTCAAACCTTCAAATTAAACGTTACAATCTGTACTTGAATTCTGTTGTAGAGGTTTCATTTCAAATCCAATGTGGTGGCATGCAGAGCCCAACTCGCGAAAATTGTGTCACTGTCCAAATATTTCTGGACCTAACTGTATATATATATATATATATATATATATATATATAAAATAAATCTGAATAAAAGAACCATGTTTACCAATACTTGGTCATAATAATGAACAGAAGGATGTTATACTGTATAATTTATTGGTATGGAATGTCATTAGAATAATTTGGATTTTTTTTAATACTGAAGAACAGGATTAAAGCGTCATAAAAAATGGTTTAACATAAAAACCTTAAGGATTAACTAGATGTAAGCAATTTTACAGCCCATACCGTACATGTAATAGACAGATAACTAAATGTTGATTGAGAAAATAACCATAGTAATAATGTGATATAGAATCTAAAACATACACATTATCTCCGCAGCTACTTTGCGGCTGTATATACGTTCTCATCCCTCATACAGTGCTGTATTTTTAGTTTTCTGGATTAAGATAAATATTTGTGCCTTTCCAAATGATATGTTGCTCTAATTAACTGCTCCTTCGATGTTCCATACAAATGAAAAAAGAATTGCACAAATTAAACTCATTTTCCCTGCCTGACATTTCCGCACTCGGCCATCTCAGCCCTTCATTGAATTCTCTAATTTGTTCTAATACGCTCACTGCCTACATCTCTAGCCATCCATGACGCTTCTTTTCCTGGCCTCCATCCTTCCCGTCTTTGCGGAGGGATTAAAGAGCTTTCTGTGCATTGCCACAAGTGCAGGAAATCAAGTTAAGGGACGTATTAATTGGGGCATCAAAGGGCGATCTTGTTTCAGGCAGTTTCCTTCCTAGCGTCACTTTGATGCTTCCTCACTGGGCTCTGTTTCTCATTAAAAAGAGCCCTTAATGGCTAATGTTGTTTATGCATGTTACAATTATGTCACTGTGTACGCCGGCCGACGTTGATTGTTTCAGGGGATCGAGGGAGTGTATGAGGGGTGGAGGAGAGATGTTGGAGCTTAAGTAAAGGGGAGAGATATGAAAAAGGGAAATCAGGAGACACTGGGAAGAAAAGAAGCCAAGAGTCAGCAGGTTGCACTATAAAAATGGAGTGTAGGTGGAGTTCACTCAATTCGAAAAGTCTTTTTTTGTTTCTAGGCATCCATTCAAATGTGCTTTGAACTACAATTACCAGCCATGCTGTCATAAGCATGCAATCGATTCTTCTACACATTACTAATTTACCATCATGATAAAAAAGCTAATAAATGTTACAATTAATGCTGAAAACAGAATAACGTAGACACAAAACCAAATCCATATGTTTTTTATTATGCAAGGTGTCACAGAAAGATTTATAACAACAGGCTGCTATATTATTATTATTAATATTTATTATTATCATGGCGCCATCAATTCCATGGAGCTCTACATGTGAAAGGGGTGTACATAATAGGGACAAGTACAATAATCATAAACAAAACAAGGCACAGACTGGTACAGGAGGATAGAGGTCCCTGCCCGCGAGGGCTCACAGTCTACAAGGGATAGGTGAGGATACAGTAGGTTAGGGTAGAGCTGATTGTGCGGCGCTGTATCAGACTGAGGGTTACGGCAGGTTGTTGGCTTGTCGGAAGAGGTGGGTCTTCGGGTTCCTTCTTTTATACAGAAATCCCCGCCGAAGTATTCTAAGACTATAGTATGTAATATGCAGGTATTCATTCCAACTCTAAAGTTTCATAATAATAAATATTCAAATGAAATTTAAAAAAAAATGTAAAAATATATTAACTTTACAAGCAAATCCTGTTCATAGGAGAAAGAGTAGGCAAAATTCACATTCGCCTATTCTTGCGGATTTTCCATGGATATTCAATTCACAAATTTAATGTGCCTTATTATGTTCTAGGGTCTCTCCTGACCCCAGAGCATAATAAATGTAATATATAAAAATTAAAAAAATCCTTAAAAGGGAACCTGTCACCAAGTTTTTCCCATATAAGCAGCGGCCACCACCAGTAATCTCTTATATACAGCATTGTAGAATACTGTGTATAAGTCCTCAAGCTGCTCTGTACAACATAAAAAAAGACCTTTTATTATACTCACCTGTGGGGCGGGGTGATCAGATGGGCATCGCTGGTGTTAAACCTGCACCTCCTATCTTCTTGTGATCGCCATCCTCCTTTCCAGCCCCGAGTGGATGACGCGTCCTATATCATCCACACAGAGCCCTCCATTGTGTTCTTGTGCACGCACACTTCTCTCCACCCTGCTGTCAGCAGAGCAAAGTACTGTAATGTGCAGGTGTGGAGAGAGGTCAAAGTACACCTGCGCATGTGCACTGCAATACTATGCAATACTATACTATGCAGAAGGGCATAGAGACGCGCACATGTGTGACGCCCCGGACTAGTCGGTTCGTCCCAGGTAGTCACACACAACACCACACCCCCTCTCGATTAGGTAACACCAGTCAAACTAAAAACCTTGTCACCACCCTCCAGGTTTGATGTCCACACCAGGATGGCGGAGCCAGGCGGTTGGCTCCGCTCACCAAGGAGTTCACAAGCCTGGAGGCGGGAAAACAGTTAGTCAAGTTCATGTTCTAGAGGAGTCTAGTTCGAGGACAAGGAGAGAGCAGTCAAGGTCACGGGCAGCCCTGTGTCCGTGCCCTGATAAGAGACTATCAGGTGGCTGGGTCGGAGCCCAGTCACCATTGGCAAGGAGGCAGACGGTGGTGGCCACCTGCAGGAGACCAGGAAGACGACCGGTGGAATCGTAAGGGACCGGGACAGGGTAGTGGCCCACCGGAACCGAACCGGGGAGCCAACTGGATACCGGAGCACCAGGAAGGGTACTCAGACCCAGTACAAAGCCCTGCACTGACAGGGCCGAGTCGAATCAACTGATTGCGGACTGGACTTAAGGACCTATCCCACACAAGTCCCTTTAGAGGACAACAGCCCAACCATACAGGGTAAAGCCACCGCTAAGGCATAGAGACCCAAAGGGCCAGCATCTGCAGGCAAACGGGCTCCTATGGCATATACAAGTCAGGGAGCGGACTACCGGTGTCTAGGCATAGGAGTCAAACATTTACACACAGAGGTGCAGGAAAAAGGCGGAAACCACAAACCTATTCTGGGAGAAGCTGCAGCCGGCTGCGGGCCCCGTTCATCACTCCGTCTGGTTTACCAGAGACTCCAGTGGGTTGTATCAGAGTGAGTACACCAGTGCCATCAGGCACCGCACCGCACTGCACCGCAACACCTCACCCTGCACCCGGCCCTCTCCTACCGGGCCACGGGACCAACACCCACTACCCACGGAGGGGTCAACACCTAGCTGTGCCATTGCACCGCTCCCGGGAGCCCCCCATACCTTCACCGCAGCGGTGGTGTCTACAATCATCACAACCCGTGGGTGGCGTCACAAACTAACATCCAAAACCAAACCACCGCGGCCCCGGCCGCGGAACTCATCACCCAAATCCCCGCGTGTAGCGCCAACTCCCTTGCAGAGCGACGTAACCCCCGGGTCCGTGAGAGGCTCGAGCCACCACCCGCAGTACGAGCACGGATCCGAGCGGCTCAGCAGTCGCAGCCGAGCCCGCGGGGTGGTACACATCTACTTTTCTGGCATCACAAACTGGATAGAACCGTCCACTTACCTGTGGAAGTGCGCCTTCAGATCATCGCCAGCGGCATCCCGCTGAAAAATTGGAGAATCCGCCATCTTGGGCGCAAAAAGTTCCCGCCCGAGCCATCTTCCCTGAACAGAAAGGGCGCGAAAGTGAAGCCCCACCCTCCGAGAGCGGAGTGGAGCAAAAAGCAAGAGAAGTGCTCAGAAAACACCAAGGAAGGGGGGGAGCGGGTGAAGATCCAGCCTCATGTGACTGAAGAGATAAAAAGGCAGGGACACCAAGACTCTGCTACCCGTCTGGTTCCTCGACATCCGGCAAGCAACATGTCCACCCCGTCTGGCAAGCCTGCAACCCCGGAGCCCGCGCCTGGAACAGTGGCGTGGGTGGAACCCGGACTACCTTGATGTGTTAATCAAAAAGGTCCGTGGAGCCTCTGTTAGGAGTATCAACACAGAAACCAGCCAGATATCCCTCCGGGAAGGGCCCAGCCAAGGGGTGACTCTTTTTAGGAGATCACCATAACCACCATACTAAGTGGCCCTTTTAGTCAATATCCAACTTTGTGACAAGTTTAAAGATATGACAAGGGAAATACCAAGGCCAGGTATCCATCCACAGACAGCTGTTTCGGGGTATTGCCCCTCATCAGTGTGGAGTAGGATTCTGGCTGGGTGGGAGCAATACCTAGTAGACCAACAAAACAAAACAATCACTGATCTCGGGGAGACCAGCCAGAGAAAACACTGCCGGCAGCCAGCGAGGGCGCTCAAGACAGTGAAATCCTAGGTACATTGCCCCCTGTGTAGCACCAACTCCCTTGGAGAGCGACGTGACCCCTGGGTCCGTGAGAGGCTCGAGCAAGCACCCGCAGTACGAGCACGGATCCAAGCAGCTCGGCGGTCGCAGCCGAGCCTGCGGGGCGGCACACATGTCCAGGAGCACAATGGAGGATGTCAGGGCCAGGCGGTCGGGCAGACCCAGGAGGTGGATCCACTGGTCCGAACTCTAAGATGGTGGTAAGGAGTCCGGTAGCTGAAGCACTATGGGCAGCAGAACAGTCCGTGCAAGTGAGTGTAACGGAGAAGTCCCTGGGACCACGGAGTCACAGATGGTAGTCCGGGTGACGTAGCTCAGGTTCGGAAGCCGAGATGAGGTCAGGCGGGGTCCGGAACCTTTGGAGCGAGATGACGGGTCACCGCAGGGATCCGAGATGGTACGGACTGTCAGATGGCAGACGGACAGCGTGCGGGGTTCGGGATTCAGCAGGACCGGATGCCGAGGCAGGATCAGCTCTAGAAGAGAGATATGTGAGTATGGCAAGGAGACACAAGGAGACCTGACTCCTAGCTTGGAAAACACGAAGATCAGGCCCCGCCCCCTTGGACAATAAACCCTTATATACCCTGTACCTGTTTAGCTTCATTTCCTGTTAATGGACGCTGGCCCTTTAAGAAAGGGTCAGTGACCGCGCGCGCGCCCTAATGCGCATGCGCGCCGCCCGGGTGCCAGAAGCCAGGGAAGGAAGCTGAGGGGAGGACGCAGGGGAGCCGGCCAGGGCCTGGGAAGCCGTCAGACGCCGGGATCGGAGGCCAGGGAACCTGGGAAGGACGGGCACCGGAGGCTGGAGAGCGGGGAGCGTGGCAGGTGAGTCGGGGAGCGGGGCTGAGGACCCGGGGAGCGGAGCAGAGGACCCGGGGAGGGGAGCCGAGGACCCGGGGAGCGTGACAGTACCCCCCCCCCACGCCCCCCTCCTCGCAACCGGGACATGAAGGCACGGATCAGAGGAGTGCCCACGTTCTCCCTGGGCTCCCAGGACCTATCCTCAGGACCATACCCCTCCCAGTCCACCAGGAAGAACTGTCGGCCTCGAACAGTCTTCATGGCCACAATATCCCTTACCGCATAGATGTCGTCCTCGGCGATAGGAGGAGGAGCCGGACTGGCAGCAGAGGAGAAGGGACCAAGGAAAACCGGCTTGAGCAGAGAGACGTGGAAGGAGTTGGGAATCCGCATCGTGGCCGGAAGCCTCAGTTTGTAGGAGACCTCATTGATCTTGCTGAGGACCTTAAACGGACCGATGTAGCGAGGACCCAGCTTGTAGGAAGGTATCTTCAATCGGATGTACTGGGAAGCAAGCCAGACCAGGTCACCAGGAGAGAAACACGGAGGGTCCAGGCGCCTCTTGTCGGCGTGTTTCTTCATCCGCTGGGAAGCGCGCCCAAGGGACGCCTTGACAGAGTCCCAAATGGTTGCAAAGTCACGGGCTACAGTATCAGCAGCAGGGACATCCGAAGAAGGGGATACCGGCAATGGGACGGAGGGCTGGAGTCCGTAAACGACATGGAAGGGAGAGCTGGAGGACGACTCACTGATGTGGTGATTATGGGAGAATTCTGCCCACGGAAGAAGCGTGGACCAGTCGTCGTGATGGGCGTTGACATAGTGACGTAAGAACAGGGCCGGCTCCAGGTTTTTGTGGGCCCCGGGCGGAAGAGTCCCAGTGGGCCCCATCCACACACAGACACCGATACGAACACGTACATATACATATTTAAAGACAAACTCACAAAAATACATATAAACAGACAAATCTATACAGTCATATACACTTACAGACAGACACACACACACACACAAACACAAGTCTGCTGCATACAGACAGACACACACACACAAGTCTGCTACATACAGACAGACAAACACACACAACTCTGCTACATACAGACAAACACACACAACTCAGCTACATACAGACAAACACACACAACTCAGCTACATACAGACAAACACACACAACTCTGCTACATACAGACAAACACACACAACTCTGCTACAAACAGACAAACACACACAACTCTGCTACATACAGACAAACACACACAACTCTGCTACATACAAACACACACAACTCTGCTACATACAGACAAACACATACAACTCTGCTACATACAAACACACACAACTCTGCTACATACAGACAAACACACACAACTCTGCTACATACAGACAAACACACACAACTCTGCTACATACAAACACACACAACTCTGCTACATACAGACAAACACATACAACTCTGCTACATACAGACAAACACACACAACTCTGCTACATACAGACAAACACACACAACTCTACTACATACAGACAAACACACACAACTCTACTACATACAGACAAACACACAACTCTGCTACATACAAACACATACAACTCTGCTACATACAGACAAACACATACACAACTCTGCTACATACAGACAAACACACACAACTCTGCTACATACAGACAAACACACACAACTCTGCTACATACAGACACATACACACCTCTGCTACATACAGACAAACACATACACAACTCTGCTACATACAGACAAACACACACAACTCTACTACATACAGACAAACACATACAACTCTGCTACATACAGACAAACACATACAACTCTGCTACACACAGACAAACACATACAACTCTACTACATACAGACAAACACATACAACTCTGCTACATACAGACAAACACACACAACTCTGCTACATACAAACACACACAACTCTGCTACATACAGACAAACACATACAACTCTGCTACATACAGACAAACACACACAACTCTGCTACATACAGACAAACACACACAACTCTGCTACATACAGACAAACACACACAACTCTGCTACATACAGACAAACACACACAACTCTGCTACATACAAACACACACAACTCTGCTACATACAGACAAACACATACAACTCTGCTACATACAGACAAACACACACAACTCTGCTACATACAGACAAACACACACAACTCTACTACATACAGACAAACACACAACTCTGCTACATACAAACACATACAACTCTGCTACATACAGACAAACACACACAACTCTGCTACATACAGACAAACACACACAACTCTGCTACATACAAACACACACAACTCTGCTACATACAGACAAACACACACAACTCTGCTACATACAAACACACACAACTCTGCTACATACAGACAAACACATACAACTCTGCTACATACAGACAAACACACACAACTCTGCTACATACAGACAAACACACACAACTCTGCTACATACAGACAAACACACACAACTCTGCTACATACAGACAAACACACACAACTCTGCTACATACAAACACACACAACTCTGCTACATACAGACAAACACATACAACTCTGCTACATACAGACAAACACACACAACTCTGCTACATACAGACAAACACACACAACTCTACTACATACAGACAAACACACAACTCTGCTACATACAAACACATACAACTCTGCTACATACAGACAAACACATACACAACTCTGCTACATACAGACAAACACACACAACTCTGCTACATACAGACAAACACACACAACTCTGCTACATACAGACAAACACACACAACTCTACTACATACAGACAAACACACAACTCTGCTACATACAAACACATACAACTCTGCTACATACAGACAAACACATACACAACTCTGCTACATACAGACAAACACATACAACTCTGCTACATACAGACAAACACATACAACTCTGCTACATACAGACAAACACATACACAACTCTGCTACATACAGACAAACACACACAACTCTACTACATACAAACACATACAACTCTGCTACATACAGACAAACACATACAACTCTGCTACATACAGACAAACACACACAACTCTACTACATACAGACAAACACATACAACTCTGCTACATACAGACAAACACACACAACTCTGCTACATTCAGACAAATGCACACAACTCTGCTGCTCTGTGGGGCCCACACCCGCGGCTCGGCGGGGACAGCACCCGCGGCAGCACCCGCGGCTCGGCGGGGCCCACACCCGCGGCTCGGCGGCGACAGCACCCGCGGCTCGGCGGGGCCCACACCCGCGGCTCGGCGGCGACAGCACCCGCGGCTCGGCGGGGCCCACACCCGCGGCTCGGCGGCGACAGCACCCGCGGCTCGGCGGGGCCCACACCCGCGGCTCGGCGGGTACAGCACCCGCGGCAGCACCCGCCGCTTGGCGGGGACAGCACCCGCGGCAGCACCCGCGGCTCGGCGGGGCCCACACCCGCGGCTCGGCGGGGACAGCACCCGCGGAATCGGCGGGGGGGATTGGCAGGGGCCAGGGCATACATCTGGGGGGATTGAAGCAGCTCACCGGGGCCCATAATGGGGAGGCGGGGAGGGCACTTACCCGATTAGGTCACGGTGGAGAGGGGGCCCACACAGCGCCGGACAGAAGCTCGCCTCCTTCATCTGTGGGACTGAGAAGGCGGTAGCTCCGCCCACAGATGAAATTCAAACCAGGATGTCTGCGCGCCTTAAAGTGACGGCGCCGCAGATTGCTGCCGAGGACTGCGGTCCCCGGAACTCGGCCAGGGACCGCAGAACTGTAAAGGCGAGTGGGCCCCGGCCAAGGGACAGGAGAACTGACGAGGCCGAGTGGGCCCCCCCGGCTCTCCAGGGCCCCGGCATTTGCCCGGGTTTGCCGGGTGCTGACGCCGGCCCTGCGTAAGAAGGAGGTCAAGATTTGATTGACCCTCTCCACTTGGCCATTAGACTGAGGATGGTAAGCAGAAGAAAAGTCCAGAGTCACTCCCAGATGTTTGCAGAGCGCCCTCCAGAAGCGGGAGGTGAACTGAGTTCCCCTGTCGGACACTATGTGGGATGGAAAGCCATGCAAGCGGAAGATGTGTTGTATATAGGCTTCCGCGAGTTCCTGAGCAGAGGGCAGTCCGGCCATAGGGACGAAGTGAGCCATTTTGGAGAACCGATCCACCACGACCCATATGACTGTGTGCCCGGAGGATAATGGCAAGTCCGTAATAAAGTCCATCGCTATGTGTTGCCATGGAACTGAGGGTATAGGCAGAGGCAGAAGACGGCCATATGGCAGGTGCTTGGGCGTCTTGTTCCTGGCACAAGAGGAGCAGGCAGAGACAAAAGCAGCGACGTCCGTGCGAAGGGATGGCCACCAGTAATGGCGTACAATTGCACCCCATGTTCTCTTCTGACCTGCATGACCGGCTGTTTTTGAGGCATGACCCCAGTGTAAGACTTTTTGCCTGTCGGTCTCGGAGACATAGGTCTTCCCGGGCGGTATCTGGGCCAGGGTGACAGGAGCTACCGGAATAATCTTGCTAGGAGAGATGATAGGTTGGGTACTCTCTTCCTCCTGCTCCATGGGCATGAGAGACCTAGACAGGGCATCAGCGCGTACATTCTTGTCCGCGGGTCGGAAATGGAGCTGGAAATCAAACCTGGCAAAGAATAAGGACCACCTGGCTTGCCGTGGGTTCAGTCGCTGAGCGGACCGAAGGTATTCCAGGTTCT
Organism: Anomaloglossus baeobatrachus; assembly: GCF_048569485.1. Lineage (NCBI taxonomy): Eukaryota > Metazoa > Chordata > Amphibia > Anura > Aromobatidae > Anomaloglossus > Anomaloglossus baeobatrachus. The sequence continues at coordinate 662,121,582 of NC_134353.1, read as the reverse complement.
TGTGGTCCGTGTAGATAATCACGGGGTACACTGCTCCTTCCAGGAGGTAGCGCCACTCCTCCAGAGCCAGTTTGACCGCCAATAGTTCTCGGTCACCGATGGTGTAATTACGTTCAGGCGCTGAGAAGCTCTTGGAGAAGAAACCGCAAGTCACCATCTTCCCGGAGGAGGACTTCTGCATGAGCACTGCTCCGGCTCCTGAGGAGGAGGCATCCACCTCCAAGGTGAACTGGCGGTTTAACTCCGGTCGGTGGAGTACAGGAGAGGAGGCAAATGCTCGCTTCAGAGAGCAAAACGCGGCGTCGGCCGCAGGTGACCAGTCCTTTGGATTAGCCTCCTTCTTGGTCAAGGCGGAGAGAGGAGCAGTCAGGGCAGAGAAGTGAGGGATAAACTGGCGGTAGTAGTTGGCGAATCCCAGGAACCGTTGGATTGCCTTCAGTCCAGAAGGGGGAGGCCAGTTGAGAATGGAGGAGACCTTCTTTGGATCCATCTGCAGCCCTGTACCCGAGATGATGTATCCCAGGAAAGGGAGAGAAGACTGCTCAAAGACACACTTCTCATATTTGGCGTAGAGACGATTCTCTCTCAGTCTCTGTAGAACCAGCCGTACGTTCTCTCTGTGGGTCTGGAGGTCCGGAGAGAAGACAAGGATGTCATCCAGATAAACTACTACACAGATGTAGAGGAGGTCCCGGAAAATGTCGTTCACCAATTCTTGGAATACGGCAGGAGCGTTACACAGACCGAAGGGCATTACGCAGTATTCATAGTGCCCATCGCGAGTATTAAACGCTGTCTTCCATTCGTCCCCAGAGCGGATACGAACTAGGTTGTAGGCACCCCGAAGATCCAGTTTGGTGAACACACGGGCTCCTCTGAGCCGGTCGAACAATTCGGGGATGAGCGGCAGGGGGTACTTGTTTTTTATGGTGATCTGATTCAAACCCCGGTAGTCAATGCATGGGCGTAGGTCACCCTCTTTCTTCTTAACGAAGAAGAAGCCTGCTCCCGCAGGAGAGGAGGATCTCCGGATGAATCCCTTTGCCAGGCTTTCTGTGATGTAGGTAGACATGGCCCTGGTTTCGGCTGGAGACAACAGATATATCCGTCCTCGAGGTGGTGTTGTTCCTGGGAGCAGGTCGATGGCGCAATCGTAGGGACGGTGTGGCGGAAGTACCTCAGACTCCTTCTTGTCAAAAACGTCTGCGAAGGACCAATAGGCCGAGGGCAGTTCCGGTAGGTTCTCTGGAACCGGAGGTCGTCGGATGGGTTGCATAGACTTCAGACACCTCTCATGACAGGCGGAGCCCCATCGGGTGATTTCGCCAGTGCCCCAGCTGACTGATGGTTCGTGTGTCCGCAACCAGGGAAGTCCCAGCAGGATTTGATGGGACATGTGTGGAAGGACGTAGAGAGCGATGTTCTCGGTGTGCAGGGCACCGATACGCAGTTCGACCGGCCTGGTGACCCAGGAGATGGTATCAGCGAGGGGTCTCCCATCCACAGAAGCAATCACTAGGGGCTTATCGAGTAGAGTAACAGGCAACTGGTACTTGTCCACCGTGGCCTGCTGGATGAAATTGCCTGCTGCTCCAGAGTCGAGGTATGCCTCAGCCGTGAAGCGCGCCTCTCCCGCTGACACTTGCACGGTCCACATAACCGGGTCTGAGAGAGTCCCAGCACCTAGGGTGGCCTCTCCTACCAACCCTAGGCTTTGGAGTTTCCCGGCCTTTCCGGACAGGAGCGTAGGAGATGTGTGCCCTCTCCGCAGTAAAAGCAGAGACCCTTGGCGAGCCGCTCTGCTCGACGTTGTTCAGACCGCCGTACTCGGTCAATCTGCATGGGCTCGTGGACGGGAATCCCCGCTGTTGATGACTGAGGTACGGAGGACTTCCGTGGAGGAGAGGAATGCCGTACCGGACGTCTCTCACGAGATAGCTCTTTGGAGCGCTCCTGAAAACGAATGTCCACTCGAGTTGCTAGGGCAATCAGGGCATCTAGGGTGGAGGGCACGTCACGACCCGCCAACTCGTCTTTGATGCGACTCGAGAGTCCTTCCCAGAAGGCGGCTGTTAGGGCCTCATTATTCCACCCGAGTTCTGAAGCCAAAGTGCGGAAACGGATGGCATATTGGCCTACCGTCAGTGTTCCTTGACGCAAGCGGAGAAGGGATGAAGCAGACGCAGAGGCGCGTCCCGGCTCGTCGAAGGTGCTGCGAAAGGCCTGCAGGAACTCTTGAAGGTCCTTGGTCATAGGGTCCTCCTTCTCCCACAAGGGATTCATCCACGCCAGTGCCTCGCCCTCTAGGTGAGACATGATGAAGGCGACCTTGGCTTGGTCGGAGGCAAACAAATGTGGCAGCTGCGTGAAATGAAGGGAGCATTGGTTTATGAAGCCCCTGCAGGTCTTGGGATCTCCGGCATAACGAGGTGGTGAAGCCAAACGGAGTCGGGAAGCATCCGAAGAGGCTGCCACGGGTGCGGGAGCCGTGGATTGACTAGTGGAGGCCCGGAATGTTGAAGGCGTAACTGCCGCTTGTAACGTGTACAGGCGGGTGTCCACGGAAGTCATAAAGTCCAACATGCGGGTCTGGACTTCACGCTGGCGTTGGAGTTCCTCTTGCAAGGCCGCTAGTGCTGCAGCGGGATCCATGGCCTGATCTTACTGTCAGGGCCAGGCGGTCGGGCAGACCCAGGAGGTGGATCCACTGGTCCGAACTCTAAGATGGTGGTAAGGAGTCCGGTAGCTGAAGCACTATGGGCAGCAGAACAGTCCGTGCAAGTGAGTGTAACGGAGAAGTCCCTGGGACCACAGAGTCACAGATGGTAGTCCGGGTGACGTAGCTCAGGTTCGGAAGCCGAGATGAGGTCAGGCGGGGTCCGGAACCTTTGGAGCGAGATGACGGGTCACCGCAGGGATCCGAGATGGTACGGACTGTCAGATGGCAGACGGACAGCGTGCGGGGTTCGGGATTCAGCAGGACCGGATGCCGAGGCAGGATCAGCTCTAGAAGAGAGATACGTGAGTATGGCAAGGAGACACAAGGAGACCTGACTCCTAGCTTGGAAAACACGAAGATCAGGCCCCGCCCCCTTGGACAATAAACCCTTATATACCCTGTACCTGTTTAGCTTCATTTCCTGTTAATGGACGCTGGCCCTTTAAGAAAGGGTCAGTGACCGCGCGCGCGCCCTAATGCGCATGCGCGCCGCCCGGGTGCCAGAAGCCAGGGAAGGAAGCTGAGGGGAGGACGCAGGGGAGCCGGCCAGGGCCTGGGAAGCCGTCAGACGCCGGGATCGGAGGCCAGGGAACCTGGGAAGGACGGGCACCGGAGGCTGGAGAGCGGGGAGCGTGGCAGGTGAGTCGGGGAGCGGGGCTGAGGACCCGGGGAGCGGAGCAGAGGACCCGGGGAGGGGAGCCGAGGACCCGGGGAGCGTGACAGAGGACACTGTGTGGATGACATAGGACACATCATCTGCACGAAGCAGGGAAAGATGATGGTGATAGTAAGAAGATAGGAGGTGCTGGATTAACATCAGTTACACCCATTGGACCCGACCACTCCATAGGTGAGTATAATTAAAGGTCTTTTTTATGTTATACAGATCTGCCTGGGGACTTATATACAGTATTCTGAAATGATGTATATAAGAGTTTACTGGTGGTGGCCACAGTTTATACAGTTAGGTCCAGAAATATTTGGACAGTGACACAATTTTCGCGAGTTGGGCTCTGCATGCCACCACATTGGATTTGAAATGAAACCTCTACAACAGAATTCAAGTGCAGATTGTAACGTTTAATTTGTATTTGTCACCTGTATTCACCTGCTATCTCTCTGATGGATTTTTTCTTTTTTTTCAGCCTCAGGATGTTCTGCTTCACCTCAATTGAGAGTTCCTTAGACCGCATGTTGTCTGGTCACAGCAACAGCTTCCAAATACAAAACCACACACTTGTAATCAACCCCAGACCTTTTAACTACTTCATTGATTACAGGTTAACGAGGGAGACGCCTTCAGAGTTAACTGCAGCCCTTAGAGTCCCTTGTCCAATTACTTTTGGTCCCTTGAAAAAGAGGAGGCTATGCATTACAGAGCTATGATTCCTAAACCCTTTTTCCGATTTGGATGTGAAAACTCTCATATTGCAGCTGGGAGTGTGCACTTTCAGCCCATATTATATATATAATTGTATTTCTGAACATGTTTTTGTAAACAGCTAAAATAACAAAACTTGTGTCACTATCCAAATATTTCTGGACCTAACTGTATATATATATATAAATATATATACAGAATAAGGCCCCTTTCAGACATCTGTGTTTACAATTCACATGCACCGGCATGGTCATACGTGTGTCATGTGTGTGTCACACGTGTGACATCTGTGTTTGCATACATGTGACATCAGTGTGACACGTACCGGAGAAAACACGGGTCTTTGGAATAAAAAGATTTTCTATATTTACCTGTATTCACCTGTTTTCTTGGGCTCTGCTGCCTCCCGCTTCTGACCCTCGCTCATTATATTAATTGATTATTTACTGCACTGAGGACCTGGAAGCCTGAGCAATGCTATGACTGTATCGGGGACAGCATCGCCGGTGACAGATGAGTATCCAGCAAGCAGTGTGTGCGCAGTAACGTCCAGGAGGTCAATGGAGTTGCCAAAGAACTCTGATGACATCGTGATGACACCCCCGCGACACCAGCGCTACAGCAGGTGTCACCACGGTGACTTCACGGGTTCATTAGAGTTAATTGGGAACTCTGATGACCTCCCTGGACGTCACTGCACACAGACTCTTTGTTTGCTGAATACTCACCGGTCACCGGCGATGCTGTTCCTGGCGCTATCCCCGCAATGCTCCAGCTTCCAGGTCCTCAGTGCAGTGAATAATCAATGAATATAATGAGTGGGGGTCAGAAGCGGGAGGCAGCAGAGCCCAAGAAAATAGGTGAATACAGGTGAATATAGAAAATCTTTTTATTTCAAAGACCCGTGTTTTCTCCGGTACGTGTCACACTGATGTCTCACAGATCACATCAGTATGTGATCCGTGTGACACCCGTGCTGGCGGAGAAACAACAGACAAGTCTCCGTGTGTGCGTGCAGGGCCTCGAGGGGTCACACGGTCCATTTGAAAACACACATATGTGAGTAGCACCACAGAATAATATGGCTATGTATGGCATCTGTGTTAAAAAAAAGGATGTCACACGCACCTTAAACACGGATTGAAAGAGACCTAACTAGAGTTGAGTGCGGTTCGTGGTTCGTGGTTCTCCAGTTCTAGGCTAGAGTGATTTTGGGGCCTGTTCTAGATCGAACTAGAACTCGAGCTTTTTGCAAAAGCTCGATAGTTCTAGAAACGTTCGAGAACGGTTCTAGCAGCAAAAAAACAGCTAAATCATAGCTTGGTTTCTGCTGTAATAGTGTAAGTCACTCTGTGAATCACACTATTATCACATTTCAGTGTATAGTGTGCGTGAACAGCGCCTTCAGATCACTGCTGTTTCTATAATGGCGATCGCCATTTTTTTTTTTTTTTTCTTGTCTTCCTTCCCTAAGCGTGCGCGTCTGGTGGGGCGGGCCAGCATGTCAGCCAATCCCAGACTCACACACAGCTAAGTGGACTTTTAGTCAGAGAAGCAACGGCATGTGTGATAGGATGTCCATGTCACATGTCCCTGCATTATAAAACCGGACATTTTCTTCCAGGACGCCATTATCTCTTCTGCGTCTTTGGTGTCAGACATCACTGTCGCAGCTCCGTCCTCCTCCTGAGTCCTATCGCCGATACAGCTGTATGCGCTGCATACACAGCGTTAGACAGCTTAGGGAGAGCACTTTATAGCAGTCCTTTTAAGGGCTCAAACCGGCAGGGTCAGAGAGCCATAGGTGACAGGTCCTGAAAACAGCAACAGCGTCTGTGTAGCCAAGGTCAGAGATTTCCTCCCTGCATTTCACCATTAGGAGGGAATAGAAAGGCAGGCTTCCATTCCTCTACCCAGAGCACCACAATCCTGGCACTGTACCCTCCTGTCCTCTGCACACTCCAACTCATTATAACTAAGCCATTATACTAGCAAACACTCAGTGTACCTAGTGGCATCCTAAACGTGGCTATTGGACTTTGCTATAGTCCCACTAGTGCAAAGACATTTGCAGAGCACGTCTGCCTGCATTGCACACTCCAACTTTTTTAAACTAAGCAATTTTACTAGCAAACACTCAGTGTACCTAGTGGCATCCTATACGTGGCTATTGGACTTTGCTATAGTCCCACTAGTGCAAAGACATTTGCAGAGCACGTCTGCCTGCATTGCACACTCCAACTTTTTTAAACTAAGCAATTTTACTAGCAAACACTCAGTGTACCTAGTGGCATCCTAAACGTGGCTATTGGACTTTGCTATAGTCCCACTAGTGCAAAGACATTTGCAGAGCACGTCTGCCTGCATTGCACACTCCAACTTTTTTAAACTAAGCAATTTTACTAGCAAACACTCAGTGTACCTAGTGGCATCCTAAACGTGGCTATTGGACTTTGCTATAGTCCCACTAGTGCAAAGACATTTGCAGAGCACGTCTGCCTGCATTGCAGACTCCAACTCTTTTTAACTAAGCCATTATACTAGCAAACAGTCAGTGTACCTAGTGGCATCCTAAACGTGGCTATTGGACTTTGCTATAGTCCCACTAGTGCAAAGACATTTGCAGAGCACGTCTGCCTGCATTGCACACTCAAACTTTTTTAAACTCAGCCATTATACTAGCAAACACTCAGTGTACCTAGTGGCATCCTAAACGTGGCTATTGTACTTTTGTCTATTCACACTATTGGAACGATATTTGCAGCACGTCTGCCTGCATTGCACACTCAAACTTTTTTAAACTCAGCCATTATACTAGCAAACACTCAGTGTACCTATTGGCATCCTAAACGTGGCTATTGTACTTTTGTCTATTCGCACTATTGGAACGATATTTGCAGCACGTCTGCCTGCATTGCACACTCAAACTTTTTTAAACTCAGCCATTATACTAGCAAACACTCAGTGTACCTAGTGGCATCCTAAACGTGGCTATTGTACTTTTGTCTATTCACACTATTGGAACGATATTTGCAGCACGTCTGCCTGCATTGCACACTCAAACTTTTTTAAACTCAGCCATTATACTAGCAAACACTCAGTGTACCTATTGGCATCCTAAACGTGGCTATTGTACTTTTGTCTATTCACACTATTGGAACGATATTTGCAGCACGTCTGCCTGCATTGCACACTCAAACTTTTTTAAACTCAGCCATTATACTAGCAAACACTCAGTGTACCTAGTGGCATCCTAAACGTGGCTATTGTACTTTTGTCTATTCACACTATTGTAAACATATTTGCAGCACGTCTGCCTGCATTGCACACTCAAACTTTTTTAAACTCAGCCATTATACTAGCAAACACTCAGTGTACCTAGTGGCATCCTAAACGTGGCTATTGTACTTTTGTCTATTCACACTACTGCAAATCTATGTGCAGCACCTCTGCATGACAACCTCCTGCTCTGTTTTTAATAAGCTATAATGATAGCACAAAATACTGCCATTTAGTGGCATCATAGAACTGGCTGTTGTATTCCATTAGTGCCCCACTGGTGACAAGCTATTTCTAGCACCTCTACATCACACCCTCATGCACATTTTGCTACGCTAATGTAATAGCAAACTCATGGAATTCATTGCTGCATTTCATAATTCGGAGGGATAGAAAGTCAGGCTTCCTTTAGCTTTTACTTCTGTTCATAGACAGCATCTCCAAGAGCAATTTCCCCTCCACGTCTAAGTGTGGAGAGGCAGCTAGTGCGCATGCGTGTGCCGATTTACCCCAGCTGCAGCATAATTACAGTGTTTCGCGTAGTGAGTATGCTCAGCCTGACTGTGTTATTCCTGACGCTAAGTCTTCTTTTCGGGATACAGCGCATGCTCCCACACTAAGTGTGAAAAGCCTCTTTGCACAGGTGCTTGCATTCCGTGCCGGGTCTAAGTCCTGTTTTGTGCCTAGACACCATGCTAAAGCTGATAGTCTTTTTACAGAGACTGTATTTCATGCTACTGAGCATGCTCAGGCACTTCCTGCATCTGAGACTAGGTCCGGTAATGAATAGTGATGAGCGAGCATGCTTGTAACTACTCGGTACTCGCACGAGTATCGCTGTACTCGGGCTGCTCGGCGGGGACCGAGTAATCTCGCGATACTCGTGCTGTACTCGTGGTCTTCATTTCTGCATGTTGGCGCTCTTTTGAGAGCCAGCCCTCATGCAGGGATTGGCTGGCAGACCACTGCAATGCCACAGCCCTGTTAGTTGTGGAATTGCAGTGATTGGCCGGCCTGCACAGCGTGACCGAGCCTTTATACCGGCCGGCGCGCTGTGCTCTGCTCACAGCTATCCAGACAGTCAGTGCAGGGAGAGTGTCGCTGATTCAGGGAAAGCTTTGCGGCCCTTTATAGCTTTTTCAGTTGCAGGGCTGCAAACAGTGTGACCAAAAGTCCTTCTCAGGACTATTCTAGTTGTATACAGGCAGGCAGGGTATAGCCAGGTCGGAGTACAGTAGCAGAGTCCTTCTCAGGACTATTGTTGCTATATACAGGCAGGGTATAGCCAGGTCTGAATACAGGCTAGTGACCAGAAGAGTCCTTGTCAGGACTATTGTACCAGTATACAGGCAGGCAGGCAGGCAGGGTAGTGGTGACCGTATACCAGCCTTCATCATATCTGGGGCTGGTGTACACAGTGTAAAACAGTCCAGATAGTGTCTGACTTGTCTGTAATTGCCGCTCCCCAAAAAAACCTGTTAGGTTCTTATTGCGTCCGTGCTTGGTTTTTAAAACCGCACGTGTGTGCCTGTTGGTGGCAGCGTACAGGTGCACTTGTGTGCAATTTCCACAAACTTTGATATAACGCACAAGTAGTGAATATACACGTCAGCAGTGCACAGCATTGCAAAATGCGCAAGGGCATTGGCAAGGAACAAGGAAGTGGACGTGATGGTGGTGCAGGCAGAGGCCGAGGTCGTGGGCAAGCTCTAATTTCGCCACAACAAAGGGCCACATCTGGTCGCTCGCACGTCCTGTCCCAAATTCTTGGGGACCGCAGCAGTACACCGCTCTTGAACCAAGACCAGTGTCAACAGGTTGTTAGTTGGATAGCAGATAATGCTTCCAGTCAGATTGGCACCACCACAAACACTCTGTCTTCCACACGGTCAAGTGTCAGTAGCCGTGATACTGCACCGCACATTTCTGAACCTGATCCTCCTTCCTACCACCAGGCTGAGTACACGTCCTCCTCGGACATTAATGATCCCACACTTGGACACTCGGAAGAGCTGTTCACGTTTCCATTCACACATTCTGGCCTCTCGCCAGCTCATATTGAAGTGGGTCATGAGGAGATCGTCTGTACAGATGGCCAAATATTTGAGCAGCCACGTTCTCACGAAGTTGGCAACGTGTCTCAACAAGTGGTGGACGATGATGAGACACAATTGTCAGGAAGTCAGGAGGAGGAGCAGGGTGCGGAAGAGGAAGACGACGTGGTGGATGATCCAGTAACTGACCCAACCTGGCAGGAGGATATGCAGAGCGAGGACAGCAGTGCACAGGGGGAGGGAGGCGTAGCATCACAACAGGCAGTAAGAAGCAGGGTGGTGGCCCCAGGCAGAAGTCAGGCAACCGTTCCCCGGAACAACACGACGACACAAGGTGCCTGTACAAATGTTAGGTCTTCCCGAGTCTGGCAGTTTTTTAAGTTGGATCCAGATGATTCAAAAAAGGCCATTTGCAACACCTGCCGTGCCAGCATCAGCAGGGGTACCAAAACTAGCAGCCTGACCACCACCAGCATGATCAGGCACATGTCAGCCAAGCACCCGACTTTGTGGGAAGTACAACAGAGTCGAGGAGCAGTGCTTGCTGATGTCACTGCTACGTCTTCGCTGGTTGTGCATGCGAGCCAATCCCCTGTCCATGCTGCCTGCGAACAAGCCTCCTCCACTCCTGCACCTGCAGTTGCCTACGCAGAAAGAACACCATCATCAAGCACGTCCTTGTCCAAGCGCAGCGTTCAGTTATCCATTCAGCAAACCTTTGAACGCAGGCGCAAATACACTGCCAACACCCCACATGCCACAGTTCTAAATGCTAACATTTCGCGACTGCTTGCGCTGGAAATGTTGCCTTTTAGGCTGGTGGAGACAGAAGCATTCCGTGACCTGATGGCGGCAGCTGTCCCACGTTACTCGGTCCCCAGCCGCCACTATTTCTCCCGGTGTGCCGTCCCCGCGTTGCATAACCACGTGTCACAAAACATCACACGTGCCCTGAACAACGCTGTTTCACCCAAGGTCCACCTAACCACAGACACGTGGACAAGTGCTTGTGGGCAAGGCCGCTACATCTCGTTGACGGCACACTGGGTTAATATTGTGGAAGCTGGGACCCAGTCTGAGCGAGGGACGAAACACGTCCTTCCCACACCAAGGTTTGCAGGCCCTACCTCAGTCAGTGTTTCACCCACACTCTACAGCTCCGGAATGTCATGCTCTTCAGCCTCCTCCTCCTCCTGCGCATCCTCATCCACTGTACCCTCCACACCAGTCACAAGCTGGAAGCACTGCAGCACTGCCTCGGCGAAGCGACAACAGGCTGTGCTGAAGATAATCTGCATAGGTGACAAACCCCACAATGCAGAAGAGCTGTGGACAGCTCTGAAACAGCAGGCAGATCACTGGCTCACACCTCTGAACCTAAAGCCAGGAAAGGTCGTGTGTGACAATGGCCGGAACCTGGTGGCGGCTTTGAGGCGAGGCCAGCTGACACATGTTCCATGCGTGGCCCATGTGCTCAACCTCGTGGTTCAGCGGTTTCTAAAGTCATACCCAGAGCTGTCTGATCTGCTGGTAAAAGTTCGCCGCCTGTCTGCACATTTTCGAAAGTCACCTACTGCTTCAGCCGGCCTTGCCGGCTTTCAGCGCAGTTTGCATCTTCCGGCTCACAGACTGGTGTGTGATGTCCCCACGCGTTGGAATTCAACTCTGCACATGTTGGTCAGGATATGTGAGCAGACGAGGGCAGTTGTTGAGTACCTGCATCACCTAAGCCGTCGGGAAATGGGTCAAACTCCACACATAACACCTGAGGAGTTCAGATGGATGTCAGACCTATGTACCATCCTCCAAAACTTTGAGGACTCCACCAAGATGGTGAGTGGTGATGACGCCATTATTAGCGTCACCATACCGCTACTCTGCCTTCTAAAACGGTCTCTGCTGAAAAACAAACATGATGCATTGCAGGCGGAGCGCGATGAGTTGCAGCAAGAAACAGTAGTGGGTGTGGGTGATGATAACACACAGCCCAGCCTCGTCTCATCACAACGTGCAGTGGAGGACTATGACGAGGAGGAGGATGAAGACATGGAGCAACTCTCCGGCCAAATTGAGGATATGACATGCACACCAGTCATATCCTCGGTTCAGCGTGGCTGGCCAGAGGACAGGGTAGATGAGGAGGAGGAGGAGGAGGAGGAGGAGGACAGCATGTTCAGTCATCTTGTTGGTCAGGCTACTGAAGTCCTGGCTGTTAAGAGTCTGGCGCACATGGCTGACTTTATGGTAAGCTGCCTGTCTCGTGACCCTCGCGTTAAGAACATCTTGGCCGACAATCATTACTGGTTGGTAACACTGTTAGACCCACGCTACAAGGAGAACTTTTTGTCTCTTATTCCCGTGGAGGAGAGGTCAACCAAAATGCAGCAGTTCCGGAAGGCCATAGTCACGGAAGTAGGCAAAGCATTCCCCTCACAAAACGCTAGCGGCATAGGTCATGAATCAGTGGACAACCGAGGCGTACAGCCGAGAGAGGCACAAGTCCAATCCGCCAGAGGTAGGGGAACAGTCTTTAAGATGTGGGACAGTTTTCTCAGCCCCTCACGTACCACAGCCCCTGAGGTGCGGGGTAGTGCCACAAGAAATCCTAAGTTTGCCCAGATGCTGAAGGAGTACCTTGCAGATCGAACAACTGTACTCCGACATTCCTCTGTGCCTTACAATTATTGGGTATCCAAGCTGGACACGTGGCATGAATTGGCTCTCTACGCCTTGGAAGTCCTGGCCTGCCCTGCTGCTAGCGTTTTGTCAGAGCGTGTTTTTAGTGCCGCAGGTGGAATCATTACAGATAAACGCACCCGCCTGTCAACTGAAAATGCTGACAGGCTGACTCTGATCAAGGTGAACAAGGGTTGGATTGGGCCAGACTTCACCACACCACCAGCAAATGAGAGCGGAATTTAAAGTTTGCCATGTACCTCCACTCACCCATGGGTACACACTTCTGGACTTTGGATAATCGCTGGACTGCTCCTCCTTCTCCTCATGCGCCACCATGATGATGACCGTTACAAATTGCAATACTTAGGCCTTTGTTTCAGGTATACCCCCAGTGGTAAATTTTTTCGCCCATTCTTTGCAGAATGGACATTACAACGACAGGAGACCCGCTCCTTTGCAATGGGAACAATGTTTTGAGGCCCTCATGCACGTCTCTACCCAGGGACAACGTGGAGCCTCCCAATTTTTGGCTGCCCTGCCTAAGGGCTATACTATAATACACCCACTTCCTGACAATGGACACTTAATGTTTTGAGGCCCTCATGCACGTCTCTACCCAGGGACAACGTGGAGCCTCCCAATTTTTGGCTGCCCTGCCTAAGGGCTATACTATAATACACCCACTTCCTGACAATGGACACTTAATGTTTTGAGGCCCTCATGCACGTCTCTACCCAGGGACAACGTGGAGCCTCCCAATTTTTGGCTGCCCTGCCTAAGGGCTATACTACAATAGACCCACTTCCTTCCAATGGGCACTTCAGGTTTACAGGCCCTCATGCACGTCTCTATCCAGGGACAACGTGGAGCCTCCCAATTTTTGGCTGCCCTGCCTAAGGGCTATACTACAATAGACCCACTTCCTTACAATGGGCACTTCAGGTTTACAGGCCATCATGCACGTCTCTATCCAGGGACAATGTGGAGCCTCCCAATTTTTGGCTGCCCTGCCTAAGGGCTATACTATAATACACCCACTTCCTGACAATGGACACTTAATGTTTTGAGGCCCTCATGCACGTCTCTACCCAGGGACAACGTGGAGCCTCCCAATTTTTGGCTGCCCTGCCTAAGGGCTATACTATAATACACCCACTTCCTGACAATGGACACTTAATGTTTTGAGGCCCTCATGCACGTCTCTACCCAGGGACAACGTGGAGCCTCCCAATTTTTGGCTGCCCTGCCTAAGGGCTATACTACAATAGACCAACTTCCTTACAATGGGCACTTCAGGTTTACAGGCCCTCATGCACGTCTCTATCCAGGGACAACGTGGAGCCTCCCAATTTTTGGCTGCCCTGCCTAAGGGCTATACTACAATAGACCCACTTCCTTACAATGGGCACTTCAGGTTTACAGGCCCTCATGCACGTCTGTATGCAGGGGCATTGGTGAACCTCACAATTTTGGACTGCCCTGGCAATGGAAAATACTACAAAGACTCACTTCCTCAAAATGGGCACATTAGACTCAAGAGGCCTTCATGTACGTCTCTTCTCAGGGACATCGGAGTGCCACACAATGTTTTCACGTAAAATCTTTCATGTATTAATCTCAAAAAGTAACATACACCAGCTCTATCTCACTATTGGGTATGTGCCCTTAACATTTCCGCCATGAAAAATCATTTTGGGGTCATTTTGGAAGGTTTTCTGGTGAGTCCGTAAAAATGGCGTAAAACGCGGACAAAATTGTTCACAGCTGTGACTTTTCAGTGATAAATGCTTCAAGGGGTCTTCCCCATGCTGTTGCCATGTCATTTGAGCACTCTTCGGAGACTTTTGTGACATTTTTAGGGTTTCTCCATGCTGCCGGGGGGTCATTTCACAAAAATACTCGGGTCTCCCATAGGATAACATTGGGCTCGTTGCTCGGGCCGAGTACACGAGTATCTTGGGAGGCTCGGCCCGAGCTTCGAGCACCCGAGCTTTTTAGTACTCGCTCATCACTAGTAATGAACTCTTTGGCCCTGGCCCTGATGTGGGGGTCCCATATAGACCACAGGGCATCAGGTGTCCTCCCAAATGGCTTGCAGAGGCCCACACCTATGACTTGTCACCGCATTATTGATGGTCAGACGATGACTGGTGAGGTGTTTGGGTCATGGCAGCCATGAGGTCATCATTGAAGTTGCGTTTCCAAATAGGACGCTAGTTATGCCACTCATGACGTGTCACTCTACTTTTGTCTCCAGGAGGTGCATTGTGGTTCACCCTGGTTTGGGGCGGACCCAGGTTATAAAAGGGTCTGGAGCCAACAAGGAGGTGCGCAGTCTTCTATTATGCTCCGAAAGAGCACACCTCCATGTGTTGAACCCATTGCGGCTTTAGGCCAGAGGTAGGCAGGGATAGGGTGGTGGATGCAGGCCACCACCACAGTTGGTAACGCAGAACGGTTAAGACCAGCTCCTGTCCTACCAGTCCTGCTTGTGCAGCCCAGTGGCATTAACAGGCCTGCTGCTGCTGATGCGCCTGCTGTCCACAGGTGTGGCCCCTACGCACACGGTCAGCGTACTCAATGGCCCCTGTGTTGTTAACAGTGAGATCCTGGGCTGGGTGGGCATGTGGACCCTGTGACGCTAACAGGGCTCACAGTCTCCAGATCCGAATGGCGTCTAACTCGGTTCAGGCTACTATTAGTTTCATAGCCACACAGCTCTGTATCCTCCACCAAACCTTCCAGTTGCCAACCTCTCCTTTTCCAACTGGGAGCACGGTGGACACTGACTGCTGATGGGGATATATACCTTTCTCTTTCTTTTCTTATTAATTATCGTTATATAGCAGTCACAGATTATATACCACTTTATCCAAATCTGCCAGTCCCACTGTAACAGATGGTGTTTCTTCAGCAAATGTTACAGTTGCTTAACCCCCAAATCCACGGACCAAAACTTTTTTCCCCTTTCCAACACACCTGTTCCCCTTTCCAACAGCATCTGTCCTTTTTCAACTCATTTTGGGATGTGACCAAAAGTGCAACTGTGCAGGGACACCGTACTCAACGCCATCTCAGCACAGCAGCCAGCCCTCGGTCCCTCCGATGTGGACAAATAAAAGACCATTTCCTCCTATCCACGACAAAGCGTTGTGATTCACTCTGTGCAGCACTGGTGTTTAGTGGAAAAGTAGATCTAAGATTGCGTACCACATTCTGCAGATACTCCTGTATACGTGCGTCCATTTCTATGGCAGGAATTAGTTCGCCAAATTTTGTCTTGTACCGGGGATCTAACAGTGTGGCAACCCAGTATTCAGGATTACTTCAAATTCATACAATCCGAGGGTCATGTAGGTAGTGCAGCAAGAAGGCGCTCATGTGTCTTGTGCATCCAGGAGGACCAAGTCCTTGGTGTGTTGGTGGCAGAGAGGTGAGAATCGTGCCTCCTTCCTCTGCCCTCTCCCCACAACCTCGCACAACCGAAATGTGAGCAAGCTCTCACTCATCTGCTGAGTCTTCCATGCCCATCGCCAGTTCGTCCTCCATTTCTTCATGGGCTCCTGCACTTTCATCAACACTTTTTGCTGATACTATGCGCCCTTGTTAATCCCTCTCCCTCACCATGACTGCCGCATAGGTGCCGCTGACCATCTGGACCTCGTAGATCTTGTTATCCCTTCCGCATATGACTCCTCCTGTACTTCCTCCCCTTCCTCTTGTCCCAACACCTGACTCCGAATAATAATTACAGTGTGCTCCATCATGTAGATGACCAGAATTGTCACGCTGAGAATGACATTGCCAGTGCTAAACATCTTCGTCGACATTTGTGAACTGTGTAGCAGGGTGCATAGGTCCTTGATCTGACACCACTCCAGCAGCGTGATCTGCACCACCTCTTGATCAAGTTATCCCAGGATATATGTCATACCGTATTTCAGCAGGGCTCTGCGGTGCTGCCACACACGCTGCAACATGTGCAGATTCCAATTCCTGCGTGTCGGAACATCGCATTTCCGGCGTTTAACTGCCAGACCCTAAGACTTCCGGAGTGATGAAAGTTGTTGAGCTGCTGTGTGCGCACGATGGAAGTGAGCACATAGCGAGCGTGCACGCTGCACAAGGCCATGTAGGCCGTGATGGTGTTTTAAAAATTGCTGGAGAATTCGGTTCAACACGTGAGCCATACAAGGCACGTGTGTCACATTGCCCTGAGGATGGCCCGCAGCCAGGTTTGCATCATTGCCGCACACGGCTGTTAAGTCACCAACGGAGTCCGCTCCGTCAATTTGTACTCCGGTCGCCAGGTGACAACGTGTTCCTTTCATGAATAGTGCTGATGATGGGAGAGTAGTCGATGCCAGCGGCGCAGGTGGACGCAGGTTATGCTCACCCACTGGGCTGCATTACCTTGACAGATGCAGAATCTCTGGCTGAATGTAGCTGGTGGGTATCTCACAGATGAAATACCATCATTCAGCTACAACCAATGGGAAGACACCACACCCTTTTTTATGCCCATCCTGTCTGCAGACCACTGCCAGACATAGCTATGAACCTCTGGTTAATTTTACCCCCAGTTCAGTTTTATGATTTTGTGTGCTTGTTACCTGACTACTTTTCCTGCTTGCTGTTTATGTACCTTGTTGGCCGATCCGCATTTCACCTCTGCTTGTTTTCTGATTAAGTCCTGGCCGTCCCATTGTGTTCCTGTTCCTCAATTAATGTTTTGACCCTGCCTGACTACTATTCTCTGGAATAGCGGTGTGACTCACATTTCCCATACATTTCAAAGTAAAACTTTGACCGCCTGATGGCATTGAGCTCTGCTGCCAGCATAGTAAGGAGGTGTGTGGTAGTCCTTGTGCGCAGTTGCAAGAAAGGGTGGCCTGACCACACAGAGTTTGCGCCAAGGTGGAGGACCCACACGAGGTTGAAGAGGCAGAAGCAGTGTATTAACTTCTACATACAGAAGAAGGATTGAAACAACTCGTGGGGACGGCAAGACTTGTACAGCAGACCCTTCTCCATCTCTCACCATAGTTTGCCAGTGCCCAGTCAGTGACATGTAATGACCCTGTCTATGCTTACTGGTCCAAGTATCTGTGTTGAAATGCACCCTGTCGCACACAGATTTTCTCAAGGAAGTGGTGATGTTGTGTGCGACATGCTGGTGTAGCGCGGGCATGCTTTTCTTGGAGAAGCAGTGGTGATTGGGCATCTGGTACTGGGGCACAGCGACAGACATAAGGTCTGTAAAATCCTGTGTGTCCACTAGGCGTAAAGGCAGCATTTCGGTAGCCAACAGCTTACAGAGGGATAGAGTCAACCACTTAGCTTTGTCATGGGTCGCAGTAAGTGGCCTTTTATTTGACCACATCTGAGGGACAGAGATCTGGCTGCTGTCTGTAGACGGTGTTGAGTAGGGTGTCCCTGGAAAAATGCAGGTTTGTGAGGAAAGTGCAGGCGGAGACATGATGTTGCCTTCATCTTGCGTTCAGATCTGTTCATCTTGTATCATTTTTAAAAAACACAGCAAGCAAGGGTTACTCCAAGCGGAGTCTACCTTTTTTCCAAAAATTGGGCCACACAGACACCCCATCAGTGGCAGCACTTGTGCCCTAGTTGCAAACAGGATGTTTTGATTTGCATCAAGCACATTCAAAAATACGCCATAATTAACCGTCCCCAGCATGACACCGGGGTAGGTAGATAAAGTCTTTGCAGAACCATGACTTGGTCATCTTGGCTCCTTTTAAAAACAATGTAAGCAAGGGTTACTCAAAGCGGAGCCTCCCTTTTTTCCAAAAATTGTGCCCCACACACACCCACCCATTCAGTGGCAGCAGTTGTGCCATAGTTGTACACTTCACAGCTAGATTTGCATCAAGCACATTCCAAATCCACAAGCATTTACTCTCCCCAGGATGACACAGGGGTTGTAAATTCCTTCTGGATCCATGACTTGTTAATTTTGATGAACGTCAGTCTGTCCACATTGTCACATGTCAGACGCGTGCGCTTATCTGTCAGCACACACCCAGCAGCACTGAAGACACGTTCAGAGACAACGCTGGCAGCTGTACACGACAAAATCTCCAAGGCGTAACTGGATAGCTCTGGCCATTTTTCTAGATTTGAAGCCCAAAATGAGCAAGGCTCTATTTGCAAAGTGATGGCATCGATGTTCATTTGTAGATACTCCTGTATCATCCTCTCCAGCCGTTGACTATGTGTCAGACTTGTTGTCTCTGGTGGCCTTGCAAAGGAGGGTCTAAAAAAATTATGAAAAGATTCCATTAAATTGCTGTTACCAGCACCAGATACGGTCCTACTGGTACGTGTAGACTGTTGAAGATGACGAGACCGTCCCATGTTTGTCAAGTTACAACTGGGAGATTCCCTCCCTGCACCTGCACGGTTGTTTGGTGGAAAAGCGGATCTAAGATCGAGTAACAGCTTCTGCTGATACTCCTGCATAAGTGCGTCCCTTTCTATGGCTGGAATTATGTCACAAAATTTGGACTTGTACCGGGGATCTAATAGTGTGGCAAGCCAGTAGTCATCATCACTTCTAATTTTGACAATACGAGGGTCATGTTGGAGGTAGTGCAACAAGAAGGCACTCATGTGTCTTGCGCAGCCATGCGGACCATGTCCACGCTGTGTTTGTGGCATAGAGGTGCTAACCGTTCTTTCTTCCTCTGACATCTCCCCCCAACCTCTTTCAACTGAAATTTGACCAAGGTCTCCCTCATCCGCTGAGTCTTCCATGTCCATGGACAGTTCGTCCTCCATTTCTTCATGTTCTCCTGCACCTTGCTCAACATTTCGCCTGCTACCATGCGCCCTTGTTGATCCCTGTCCCCCATGGTCCCATGCCTGCCGCGTTGGTGATGATGAACGTCTGGACCTTGGTGATGTTGTTGTGTCTTGCGCATATGAATCCTCCTGTAGTTCCTCCCCTTCCTGTTGTCCCACCCCCTGACTCCGAATAGTGTTTAGCGTGTGCTCCAGCATGTAAATGACTGGAATCGTCATGCTGATAATGGCATTGTCAGCGCTAAACATATTCGTCGCCATGTCGAAACTGTGCAGAAGGGTGCCTAGGTCCTTGATCTGAGACCACTCCATCAGGGTGATCTGCCCCACCTCTGCATCTCGTTGGCCCAGGCTATACGTCATGACGTATTGCACCAGGGCTCTGCGGTGCTGCCACAGTCGCTGTAACATGTGGAGAGTTGAATTCCAGTGTGTCGCCACATCGCATTTCAGGCGATGAACCGGCAGGCCGAAAGACTTCTGGAGCGATGCAAGTCGCTCAGCTGCGGCGCTTGAACGGCGGAAGTGAGCAGACAGTTTTCGTGCCCTGTTCAGAAGGCCATCTAGGCCGCGACAGTGTGTTAAAAATTGCTGGACGACAAGGTTCAACACGTGAGCCATACAAGGTACGTGTGTCACCTTGCCCAGGCGAAGGGCCGCACCCAGGTTTGCAGCATTGTCGCACACGGCCTTACCAGGCTGCAGGTTGAGTGGAGACAACCATTTATTAAACTCGGACCGCAGAGCTGACCACAACTTCTCAGCTGTGTGACTCTTATTCCCAAGACATGTCAAGCTAAAGACCGCCTGATGCCATTGCGCTCTGCTGCCAGCATAGTAATGAGGGGTGCGTGATTCCTTCTGCGCAGTGAGAACGCTGGTGGCCTGACTAGGCAGGCTTGGGGCGGAGGTGGAGGACCCAGATGAGGTGGAGGATGCAGAAGCAGTGGCGGAACTTGGACAGACAGAGGATTGACACACAAGTCGTGGGGACGGCAAGACTTGTGCAGCAGACCCTTCACCATCAATCACCATAGTTACCCAGTGGCCAGTCAGCGACATGTAACGTCCCTGTCCATGCTTACTGGTCCAAGTATCTGTGGTGAAATGCACCCGTTCACACACAGAGTTTCTCAAGGAAGCGGTGATGTTGTGTGTGACATGCTGGTGTAGCGCGGGCACACCTTTCTTAGAGAAGTAGTGGCGACTAGGCATCTGGTACTGGGGCACAGCGACAGACATAAGATCTCTAAAATCCTGTGTGTCCACTAGGCGGAAAGGCAGCATTTCGGTAGCCAACAGCTTACAGAGGGATAGAGTCAACCTCTTAGCTTTGTCATGGGTCGCAGGAAGTGGCCTTTTATTTCACCACATCTGAGGGACAGAGATCTGGCTGCTGTGTGTAGACGGTGTTGAGTAGGGTGTCCCTTGAAAAATGCAGGTTTGTGAGGAAAGTGCAGGCGGAGACATGATGTTGCCTTCATCCAACGTTGGTGCTATCGATGTTTGAGAGAGCTGTACACAATCACTTGTTTCCCCTTCCAAACCAACTGACGACCTACCAAGCAAACTGCCTGTTGCGGTTACAGTGGTGGAAGTTGTGGGTGGAAAAACAGGTGTGACAGCTGTCCCCACAGTCCTAGAAGATGACGAGCGCGCGGATGCACTGGAAGGGGCAGGCGGTGGATGGTTGGCTCCGCTAGGCCGCATTGCAGCACGGTGAGCTTCCCACCAGGCCATATGATATTTATTCATGTGACGATTCATGGAAGAAGTTGTCAAACTGCTGAGGTTTTGACCTCTAGTAAGATAACCATGCCAAATGTTACAGATCACATAATTTGGGTGATCTTTTTTTATGTCAAAAAAGGACCAGGCTAGGCAAGGCTTAGAGGCCATGCGACCTGTTGATCCACCCCGTATAATGCTCAGAGGCAGAGTGGTGGCTGAGGATACAGTTGTAGACGTGCTACCAGTGCTCCGACTGTGTCCAGGAAGGCGCAAGGTTACTTCGACGTCGGTTGCATCCTCCTCCACCGCCTCTGTTGACCTCCTCGAGTGTCTGACTGTGGGTTGACAGTAGGTGGGATCTAGAACTTCATCATCAATTGTTGTGTTTGCACTCCCCTCCCCCTCAGACCGAGCCTCTTCTTGCCCTGACCGAATATTTAAGTTGTCATCCCAATCGGGTATCTGCGTCTCATCTTCATCAGTATGTTCCTCATTGTCTATAACCACAGTTGTTGGAAAGGCAGCATTTTGGTAGCCAACAGTTTGCAGATGATGAAAGTCAACCTCCAAGCCATGTCATGCCCTTCTAAAAGCATGTAAAACACAGCGAGGGGACTCCAACCACAGTCTCCCTCGTTTCCACTAACTGGGCCACACACACCCCACTTGACTGGCATCGGTTGAGCCCCCTTTTGAAAAAGAAAAAGATGCTTTGCATGAAGCACTCTCAAAAATACGCGTGCCTTTCCCGTCCCCTGGCTGACCCAGGGGAAGAAAAGTCCTCTGAGAGCCATGACTTGTTCATCTTGGTTCTTTTAGAGACACAGCGAGGGGACTCCAACCACAGTCTCCCTCGTTTCCACTAAATGGGCCACACACACCCCTCTTGACTGACATCAGTTGATGCCCCTTTTCAAAATGAAAAAGATGCTTTGCATGAAGCACTCTCAAAAATACGCTTGCCTTTCCCGTCCCCTGGCTGACCCAGGGGAAGAAAAGTCCTCTGAGAGCCATGACTTGTTCATCTTGGTTCTTTTAGAGACACAGCGAGGGGACTCCAACCACAGTCTCCCTCGTTTCCACTAACTGGGCCACACACACCCCACTTGACTGGCATCGGTTGAGCCCCCTTTTGAAAAAGAAAAAGATGCTTTGCATGAAGCACTCTCAAAAATACGCGTGCCTTTCCCGTCCCCTGGCTGACCCAGGGGAAGAAAAGTCCTCTGAGAGCCATGACTTGTTCATCTTGGTTCTTTTAGAGACACAGCGAGGGGACTCCAACCACAGTCTCCCTCGTTTCCACTAAATGGGCCACACACACCCCTCTTGACTGACATCAGTTGATGCCCCTTTTCAAAATGAAAAAGATGCTTTGCATGAAGCACTCTCAAAAATACGCTTGCCTTTCCCGTCTCCTGGCTGACCCAGGGGAAGAAAAGTCCTGTGAGAGCCATGACTTGTTCATCTTGGTTCTTTTAGAGACACAGCGAGGGGACTCAAACCACAGTCTCCCTCGTTTCCACTAACTGGGCCACACACACCCCACTTGACTGGCATCGGTTGAGGCCCCTTTTGAAAAAGAAAAAGATGCTTTGCATGAAGCACTCTCAAAAATACGCTTGCCTTTCCCGTCCCCTGGCTGACCCAGGGGAAGAAAAGTCCTCTGAGAGCCATGGCTTGTTCATCTTGGTTCTTTTAGAGACACAGCGAGGGGACTCCAACCACAGTCTCCCTCGTTTCCACTAACTGGGCCACACACACCCCTCTTGACTGACATCGGTTGAGCCCCCTTTTGAAAAAGAAAAAGATGCTTTGCATGAAGCACTCTCAAAAATACGCGTGCCTTTCCCGTCCCCTGGCTGACCTAGGGGAAGAAAAGTCCTCTGAGAGCCATGACTTGTTCATCTTGGTTCTTTTACAGACACAGCGAGGGGACTCCAACCACAGTCTCCCTCGTTTCCACTAAATGGGCCACACACACCCCTCTTGACTGACATCAGTTGATGCCCCTTTTCAAAATGAAAAAGATGCTTTGCATGAAGCACTCTCAAAAATACGCTTGCCTTTCCCGTCTCCTGGCTGACCCAGGGGAAGAAAAGTCCTCTGAGAGCCATGACTTGTTCATCTTGGTTCTTTTAGAGACACAGCGAGGGGACTCAAACCACAGTCTCCCTCGTTTCCACTAACTGGGCCACACACACCCCACTTGACTGGCATCGGTTGAGCCCCCTTTTGAAAAAGAAAAAGATGCTTTGCATGAAGCACTCTCAAAAATACGCGTGCCTTTCCTGTCCCCTGGCTGACCCAGGGGAAGAAAAGTTCTCTGAGAGCCATGACTTGTTCATCTTGGTTCTTTTACAGACACAGCGAGGGGACTCCAACCACAGTCTCCCTCGTTTCCACTAAATGGGCCACACACACCCCTCTTGACTGACATCAGTTGATGCCCCTTTTCAAAATGAAAAAGATGCTTTGCATGAAGCACTCTCAAAAATACGCTTGCCTTTCCCGTCCCCTGGCTGACCCAGGGGAAGAAAAGTCCTCTGAGAGCCATGACTTGTTCATCTTGGTTCTTTTAGAGACACAGCGAGGGGACTCCAACCACAGTCTCCCTTGTTATCACTAACTGGGCCACACACACCCCACTTGACTGGCATCGGTTGAGCCCCCTTTTGAAAAAGAAAAAGATGCTTTGCATGAAGCACTCTCAAAAATACGCGTGCCTTTCCCGTCCCCTGGCTGACCCAGGGGAAGAAAAGTCCTCTGAGAGCCATGACTTGTTCATCTTGGTTCTTTTAGAGACACAGCGAGGGGACTCCAACCACAGTCTCCCTCGTTTCCACTAAATGGGCCACACACACCCCTCTTGACTGACATCAGTTGATGCCCCTTTTCAAAATGAAAAAGATGCTTTGCATGAAGCACTCTCAAAAATACGCTTGCCTTTCCCGTCTCCTGGCTGACCCAGGGGAAGAAAAGTCCTCTGAGAGCCATGACTTGTTCATCTTGGTTCTTTTAGAGACACAGCGAGGGGACTCAAACCACAGTCTCCCTCGTTTCCACTAACTGGGCCACACACACCCCACTTGACTGGCATCGGTTGAGCCCCCTTTTGAAAAAGAAAAAGATGCTTTGCATGAAGCACTCTCAAAAATACGCGTGCCTTTCCTGTCCCCTGGCTGACCCAGGGGAAGAAAAGTTCTCTGAGAGCCATGACTTGTTCATCTTGGTTCTTTTACAGACACAGCGAGGGGACTCCAACCACAGTCTCCCTCGTTTCCACTAAATGGGCCACACACACCCCTCTTGACTGACATCAGTTGATGCCCCTTTTCAAAATGAAAAAGATGCTTTGCATGAAGCACTCTCAAAAATACGCTTGCCTTTCCCGTCCCCTGGCTGACCCAGGGGAAGAAAAGTCCTCTGAGAGCCATGACTTGTTCATCTTGGTTCTTTTAGAGACACAGCGAGGGGACTCCAACCACAGTCTCCCTTGTTATCACTAACTGGGCCACACACACCCCACTTGACTGGCATCGGTTGAGCCCCCTTTTGAAAAAGAAAAAGATGCTTTGCATGAAGCACTCTCAAAAATACGCGTGCCTTTCCCGTCCCCTGGCTGACCCAGGGGAAGAAAAGTCCTCTGAGAGCCATGATTTGTTCATTTTGGTTCTTTTAGAAACACAGCGAGGGGACTCCAACCACAGTCTCCCTCGTTGCCACTAATTGGGCCACACACACCCCACTTGACTGACATCAGTTGATGCCCCTTTTCAAAATGAAAAAGATGCTTTGCATGAAGCACTCTCAAAAATACGCGTGCCTTTCCCGTCCCCTGGCTGACCCAGGGGAAGAAAAGTCCTCTGAGAGCCATGACTTGTTCATCTTGGTTCTTTTAGAAACACAGCGAGGGGACTCCAACCACAGTCTCCCTCGTTGCCACTAACTGGGCCACACACACCCCACTTGACTGGCATCGGTTGAGCCCCCTTTTGAAAAAGAAAAAGATGCTTTGCATGAAGCACTCTCAAAAATACGCGTGCCTTTCCCGTCCCCTGGCTGACCCAGGGGAAGAAAAGTCCTCTGAGAGCCATGACTTGTTCATCTTGGTTCTTTTAGAGACACAGCGAGGGGACTCCAACCACAGTCTCCCTCGTTT
This sequence comes from Anomaloglossus baeobatrachus, assembly GCF_048569485.1. Lineage (NCBI taxonomy): Eukaryota > Metazoa > Chordata > Amphibia > Anura > Aromobatidae > Anomaloglossus > Anomaloglossus baeobatrachus. The sequence goes on along the minus strand of NC_134353.1, from coordinate 662,096,755 downwards.
CCACTAACTGGGCCACACACACCCCACTTGACTGGCATCGGTTGAGCCCCCTTTTGAAAAAGAAAAAGATGCTTTGCATGAAGCACTCTCAAAAATACGCGTGCCTTTCCCGTCCCCTGGCTGACCCAGGGGAAGAAAAGTCCTCTGAGAGCCATGATTTGTTCATTTTGGTTCTTTTAGAAACACAGCGAGGGGACTCCAACCACAGTCTCCCTCATTGCCACTAATTGGGCCACACACACCCCACTTGACTGACATCAGTTGATGCCCCTTTTCAAAATGAAAAAGATGCTTTGCATGAAGCACTCTCAAAAATACGCGTGCCTTTCCCGTCCCCTGGCTGACCCAGGGGAAGAAAAGTCCTCTGAGAGCCATGACTTGTTCATCTTGGTTCTTTTAGAGACACAGCGAGGGGACTCCAACCACAGTCTCCCTCGTTTCCACTAAATGGGCCACACACACCCCTCTTGACTGACATCAGTTGATGCCCCTTTTCAAAATGAAAAAGATGCTTTGCATGAAGCACTCTCAAAAATACGCGTGCCTTTCCCGTCCCCTGGCTGACCCAGGGGAAGAAAAGTCCTCTGAGAGCCATGACTTGTTCATCTTGGTTCTTTTAGAGACACAGCGAGGGGACTCCAACCACAGTCTCCCTCGTTTCCACTAACTGGGCCACACACACCCCACTTGACTGGCATCGGTTGAGCCCCCTTTTGAAAAAGAAAAAGATGCTTTGCATGAAGCACTCTCAAAAATACGCGTGCCTTTTCCGTCCCCTGGCTGACCCAGGGGAAGAAAAGTCCTCTGAGAGCCATGATTTGTTCATTTTGGTTCTTTTAGAAACACAGCGAGGGGACTCCAACCACAGTCTCCCTCGTTGCCACTAATTGGGCCACACACACCCCACTTGACTGACATCAGTTGATGCCCCTTTTCAAAATGAAAAAGATGCTTTGCATGAAGCACTCTCAAAAATACGCGTGCCTTTCCCGTCCCCTGGCTGACCCAGGGGAAGAAAAGTCCTCTGAGAGCCATGACTTGTTCATCTTGGTTCTTTTAGAAACACAGCGAGGGGACTCCAACCACAGTCTCCCTCGTTGCCACTAACTGGGCCACACACACCCCACTTGACTGGCATCGGTTGAGCCCCCTTTTGAAAAAGAAAAAGATGCTTTGCATGAAGCACTCTCAAAAATACGCGTGCCTTTCCCGTCCCCTGGCTGACCCAGGGGAAGAAAAGTCGTCAGAGCCATGTCCACATTGTCAGTGGACAGACATGTGTGCTTATCTGCCAGCAGACCCCCAGCAGCACTGAAGACAGGTTCCGAGAGAACGCTGGCTGCAGGACACGACAAGATCCCCAAGGCGTACGTGGCGAGCTCAGGCAATTTATCAAGATTGGAAGCCTAAAATGAGCAGGGCTCAAGTTGCACAATAATGGAATCGATGTTTCCTTGCATATACTCATATATCTGTGTCTCCTCCTCTTTTTCCTTGTCCAGCTCTTTTGTTTTCGCATGAGTATATGTCCTTGTCACTTTCCCATGTCTTGTGAGTTGTTTGTCACCTTTTGGACACCTTTGAGGGTGTTTTCTAGGTGTTTTTCTGTGTTTGTGATTGCCTGCCATTGTTTCCTATTGGCTCGAGTTCGGTTCGTCGAACGTTCGACGAGCCGAACTCGAACGGGACCTCCGTTCGGCGAACCGACCTCGAGCCGAACCGGGACCGGTTCGCTCATCTCTAGACCTAACACAACATTTGATGAGACCGGCACATGCTGCAATTTTTTTTTTTACAAAGACACTTGGTCTGTGTATAAAATTTTTCATGTAAAGTATCAATTGAATTAACATTGATCTATTTTTTCTATGTGAGATCCACTTTTTACATAGACAGCAGCCGTCCTGAAATACATTAGTGTGAACATATCTCAACATTGATTATCTCAGCACATTGGCACCTGTCAAGGAGTAAGGGGTACTTTGCACACTACGACATCGCAGGTGCGATATCGGTGAGGTCAAATTGAAAGTGACGCACATCCGGCATCGCAGGCGACATCGTAGTGTGTAAAGCCTAGATGATACGATTAACGAGCGCAAAAGCATCGTAATTGTATCATCGGTGCAGCGTCGGCGTAATCCATAATTACGCTGACGGGATGGTCCGATGTTGTTCCTCGCTTCAGCAGCAGCACACTTCGCTGTGTGTGAAGCCGCAGGAGCGAGGAACCGCGGCTCCCGTAGGATATGCAGAAGAGAGAAGGTGGGCGGGATGTTTACATCCCGCTCATCTCCGCCCCTCCGCTCCTATTGGCCACCTGCCGTGTGACGTCGCAGTGACGCCGTACGACCCGCCCCCTTAATAAGGAGGCGGGTCGCCGGCCAGAGCGACGTTCTAGGACAGGTGAGTCCATGTGAAGCTGCCGTAGCGATAATGTTCGCTACAGCAGCTATCACAAGGATATTGCAGCTGCGACGGGGGCGGGGACTATCGCGCTCGGCATCGCAGCATCGGCTTGCGATGTCGCAGCGTGCAAAGTACCCCTAAGAGTTCATCCAGATATCTGTGAAAATCTGTCTATGTGTAGGAACGCGAAGTAAACTGTGGAGAGAAAAAGCGCAATAGGGTCTTACCCGATATATATCCGGGGAAAAATAAAGGGAATGTACTCACCTCAAGTAGTTGTGACAGTCACAACTACTATGAAAGCTTATGTTGTAGAGATGAAATCTGCTGCAGCCCCCGTGGTTGATAGCAGAGAACAATAGAGAAGGGGTTTATGCCGCACTATTCATCAGGAAGGAAGACAAAGAGATGGTCAATGTTCCTTTATTGTAGCTTGTGTCTACGCGTTTCAGGAGCTCTGCTCCCTTCATCAGGACATACAGCACAAAAATATGATGATATGTTTTTTTTGTGCTGTATGTCCTGATGAAGGGAGCAGAGCTCCTGAAACGCGTAGACACAAGCTACAATAAAGGAACATTGACCATCTCTTTGTCCTCCTTCCTGATGAATAGCGCGGCATAAACCCCTTCTCTATTGTTCTCTGCTATGTGTAGGAACGGGCAGGCCATGGGTCACCAAGGAGACTCCGTATGCAGACATGACACCTACTTGCTGCTTTGGGCCAGTGCAGATCACCCCTGCTGCCAGTCTTTGATGCCATCGGGCAGTAAGACACGCAGTACCAAAGTTCACTTGGCCAACCAGTGTTTGTTTACTTTTATTCTGCACACTGTTATGATAGACACGGCCTTCCTTTCTCTCTCTGTGGGGTATGTGGCGTACTACTCTTCGTTCTGTCAATCACTAACTTGGACCTCATCCTTAATACGAGGTTTGCACCTCTTTCCCCCTAATACTGCAAACCTTTGTCCTCTTCTGGGCCCCGATTGCTTCTCTAGCCAGACTACTCTCTAAGCCCGCTGGGGTGAGCCATAGGTTCTGGACCGCCATAGGTTACCTTGGGGTTGCCTGACTAGCCCTTGAACCAAGGTCACGTCTTCTCACTTTGAACCCACTTCTCGACTTTCTCTCCCTTTGGAGCTCTCTCTCCTAACCATAAACCCTGCCATCTGTCACTCATCCCTTTCACTATTGAAACTCTAACTTATTTAACATCTCTTCTAAAACTTGTTCTACCTTTTGTTAACCCGAGCGCTAGATGGCAGCATTTGATAACCTGATAGACAGTCCTAACTCTGCTACATCTAGAACCTATTCTCTAAAAACACTTAAATATCAACACATGCATTTATAATATTCAACAGTAAATAGTAAATACATAAGACAGCACAGTTACATCATGGGGGCACCACCCACCTATAACATACGTATAGACTGCAATGAATGGACTGGCTTAGGGTCACCTGACCAGAAGGCAGTAGTCTTATAGGCAAATATGAGGCTGCTGAGTTTCAGGAGATTTGGGGTTAGTTCCTGTGTAGATTGTAGCATACAAGCTGGTGAAATAATTATTGAACATGTCACCAATTTTCTAAGTAAATATATTTTTCAAGGTGCTGTTGATATGAATTTATCGCCAGATGTTGGCAACAACTAGGGATGATCGAATACTTCGATTATTCGGCTTCACGAATCTTTTCCGAATACCTCCTGCTATTCGATAATTCACAAATATTTGATGCACAGTGTAAGTCTATGGGAACCCCAAATAACAACTATTCAGAACTATTCGGGCTTCCCATAGACTTACATTGCGCATCGAAAAGTCAAATAGCGGCGAGGTATCTGGAAAATATTTGCGAAGCTGAATAATCGAAGTATTCGATCATTCCTAGTAACAACCCATCCAGTTCACGCAGGCAAAGAAACCAAACCTTAGAAGTCCATAAATTAACTTACGTGTAAGGCCAGGGTCAGACGAGTGTATAGCATCCAATGCGATATGCTAATGAGAATGAGCCAAGTGTCATTCACTGTGCTCTAATTCTTTTGCATGCGAGAATCGGAGCACAGGTGCAAAGAAGAGGAATAATTTAATCTTCCATCTTTTCCATTGCTTATCTTTGTGTATATGAGATGCTTCACACTCACCTATAGACTTGTATGGGTGCGAGTGAGCCTAGATATGCTGCCAATCGCAGCATGCTGTGATTTTGTTTCTAATGCCGAATCACAGATCTGTTCTGTCTCATTTAATAGCATTGGTCAGAGTGCAATGTGTGATTTTCTCACATTGTACTCATCCGATTTAAGGCTTTATAATCAGAAATGTCACAGAAAAAAAATATTGAACCCATGAAGAAAAAGAAATTGCCAAAAGCCATGGAGAGTCATTAAATCTATCAGTATTTAGAAAGTAATCCTGCCACTTAGGGAAAAATAATATCTGCTGCTTCAACTGTTAATAAAAAGGTGTCTCATTACCAAGGTGCCACACAAGAAACATCTCATGATGGGTAAAACCAGTGGGGTGTTTCAAGACCCTTGCAACCTTTATATTGCAAAATGTTCTGATGGAAATGGTTACAGAAGAATTTCTAAACTACTGAAGGTTCCAGGGAGCACTAATAGGGTCATACTCCAGAAGTGGAAAAAACATTTTTTCACCATAAAACAGCTATGACCAGGTGCTCCAAAAGCCAAGAACCACCTGTGGAGAGCTGCTGAAAGACCTGGAATCAGTAGATGCAATTGTTTCAAATAAGAATGTGTGGATGAATGGGCCAAAATCATACCTGAGCAATGCATGTGACTGGTTTCTCTATACAGGAGGTGTTTTGAAGCGGTGATCATGAACAAAGGCTTTTGTACAAAGTATTAAATACATTTCAGCAAGCTTGTTCCATACTTTCTCCCTGTGTTATTTCTCATTATTACACATCAGTAAAATTTTGGATATCTATAGTTTAACTTATTTGCATGTGATTGGATGGGTTGTTACTAACATCTTGTGGGAAATTCAAGTTGTTGCGCTCACCAAGGTTGCGGTGAGCAGCAGTAGACCCGCTGGATCACTTGCGGGGACCCGGGTTTTCCCTGACGTGGAAGGAGCTTAACTGAACACCTACCGTATATTCGTCAGAGTCTCTGATTGTGAGGATGGTTTTGGCTGTCGGTAGAAACACTCCTAGAGCAGTGTCCAAGACTACTGTAGCAGCTGACTCCTAGGGTAAGGACAGACTGAGGTACGAACAAAGAGAGGGGAGCCAGCACGATCTGAAAGTGGCATGCATCATATAAAAAGTGCAAATTGACAGATTTATTCCAACTGTACAATAATACAAAGTTAGATTTTTAGCAAATAATTGATCAATTCTTTGAGCCACCCCTGCCATGTCACGGCAAATCTCAATAGGAAGGTCCTACTCTTTATTATGTATTTCATGTGCCATATGGCCTCCTAGATAAATTAAAAGCAGAACCATATTGTAGCACACATACCTGTAACCTATATATAGCTGCTTCCATGTAACAAAAAGAGGCAACTGCAGATAAAAGGCAGCCCAGCTCCCAGCATGTGCGCAGTCACCACACATACCAGGACAATGTCAGAATTGACCCTCACAGTGCCAGACCAGCAACCATAAATAAAGGCGGACCAGAACCAAGTATGGTGCTTAATTAGCAATTCCTGTGGAAAAGGGTGAAGCGACTGAATGTGAACAGCCACCAACAGGAGGAATATATTACAAACCAAGGTCAGGTGTGCAAGGCATGGTGGTGGTCAGCCACCAGACCATTGTAGAATAACTACATCCAAACAGAGAGAGAGGGGAGCCAGCATGATCATATAAAAAGTGCAAATTCACAGATTTATTCCAACTGTACTATAGTGGCAGCGGTGGCTCAAAGAATTGATCAATTATATGCTAAAAATCTCATTTTGTATTATAGTACAGTTGGAATAAATCCGTGAATTTGCACTTTTTACATGATGCATGCTGCTCTCAGATCGTGCTGTATGAACAAGTACAAGCTCTATTGCAGACAAGTACAGCCGGGATGGCTGGTTCAGAAAGGATGGCTGGTGCAGACAGGTACAGATGGTATGGCAGGTACTGACAGGAATAGGATTGCGGCCAAAGGTACAGCATCAGGCACAGGATACACAGGACCTGACAACTAGTTAGCAAGCGGGTAACTAACTAACTGAACACATTGGTCAGGCACCTCCCCTAGTGGGAGGATGCCTTATGTACCTATTGACTCTCACTAGGCTGAGAGACACTTCTGGGTAATACTGAGCTGGCCCTCTAAGAGTAGGGAAGGAACTTGCGCGTGTGCCCTAAGTGCACTCCCGGTAAACCCGTGTGGTGTGCGCAGGTCCCAGTAGCAGGTGGAAGCAGAACACGTGGACAGCTGTGGTGTGGTGTGGCGTGGGAAGGTGCAGTCTGGCTGTTACTTAGAAAATTGGTGACGTGTTCAATACTTAAAGGGAACCGGTCACCAGTTTTTCGGCCTCTAAGATGCGGCCACCACCAGTGGGCTCTTATATACAGCATTTTAACATGCTGTATATAAGAGCCTAGGCTGTGAGGAATGTAAAAAACACTTTATAATACTCATCTAATGGTCGCGCTGCAGTGGATTTTAGTCAGATGGGTGTCTCCGTTGTCCGGTGCCGGCGCCTCCTCTTACGGCCATCTTCGTCCTCCTTCTGAAGCCTGTGTGCATGACGCGTCCTACATCATATACACACTTGCCGGTCCCCGCGCAGGCGCACTTCAATAGTTTGATCTGCCCTGCTCAGGGCTGGGCTTCCAGCTGTTTGACGACCCACCTTATTCACCAGATGGGGAGTGTACCAAATTTCACATCATGGCTGCTACGGATGCCTGGTTTGAGGCACAACCGAAATCCTTCCTTTTGCTAGGCTTACAGAACTTGGATTACTGATATAAGAAGTATGTTGACATCAGTGGAGAGTATGCGGAATAAATGTAAAGTTTCATCATCCTATCTCGTTTCTTTCCAGGTAAAGCCAAAAACTTATCAACAGCCCCTCATATAAGTAAAATAAACAAATTTTGATAAAGTGAAAAAAAATTGTCTAAAAACGTAGACATTTACCTATTTACTGTACTGTGACTTGATGCCCCATTTTGCTTTTGTGCACCACCTAGCATTTCCTGGAACATCCTTTTTGGCAACTGTTGAATTACAGGGGTTGTCAATATTGTAAAAAATTAATTATAGTTTTGTACAAAATATATGGTCAAAGAAAAAGTTGCAATAGCAAAAGACCAGGTAGTGTTAAAAAAAGGGCACATATCACCGCTAAATATATGGACGTTATTAGAAGGAACAGAAGCACAACCACTGGCTCAAACTGTTTGGGCAACAAAGCAGGCAACAATTGCTCAAAAGATGCATAATAGTGGAAAGCAAGCAGAGGATTGTATGCAATATGTCGCACATCACTTGTAGCAGTCACAGCTGGATATTACAGCAGTGAGGTCAGCTTGAGGTAGTGTTTTGCAAGGAATCGTTTGCCGGATCCCTAATGACTGAGGGGGATAATTTTTGGACTTTGTTCATGTTTTTAAAATGAAAAAAAAAAAAAAACTGTCAATGCATTGTATTTTTAGACAGGCTGTTTTATACTGTCAGGTTATCATAAAGTTACAATGACATTATTAAGGCTGTGTTTGTTTTAAAGAGCTACGTACATTTACCGGAGACCTCATAGACTTTTAAGGACAATCAGAGGCTTGGCAGTATTGTGATTCGTGGCAAGTCAATTACCTGCAAACCACGTTTGGAAAAAATAATTAAACTTGTAGAATTTGAATTTCAGAATATTCAGTCATCTCTTTTTAGTACCTGCCAAAATAGTCCAAAATTTATTGATACATGATAATTGTTTTCAAAGCATGGATAAGTGACGAGATCAATATCCCAAATATTGGATACCCCAATATAACATTTATTGATACATGTAAGGAATAGTGATGGGTGGACCTGGACTGTAAAAGTGAGAATCCGCGTGGTTTCAAAGGTACCTGGGTGCCAGACCCGGGCCCGGGATTCCGCGTATGTGATCCAAAAAAAAGACAATAAAAATAAAGCGAGCACTTCATAGTTATCGAGGCTCCTTCATGGCTGTAACTGCCCCCACGGCCTCTCCTTCACTTCGTGGGCTGCTCATTATTGCTCATCCATATGCACTACTTTCTCTGCCTACCAGCCGTCCTGGCTTTTGTGTTTGTCGCGCCCCCAACCTGTGTGACAGCGTCTGACTGCAACCAATCACATGCTCTTTCTGCAGGTCAGTATCGTGATATAAAAATAACAAAATCAAATATTTGGCATAGGGCCCCCCGCAGTATGATACCCAGCACAGATAAAGTATACATCTACAGGTTGCAGCCCCCAACTGTGCACTTATCTTGGTTGTGTATCAAAATAAGAGGAACCGCATGCAGCTTTTTTTAAAATTATTTAAATAAATAATTTATAATACGGCGTGCGGTCTCCCCAATTTTGATACCTAGCCATGATAAAGCCCGACAGCTGGGGGTTGGTATCCTCAGGCTGGGGAAACCTAGCGTAACAATAGCAGCCTGCAGCCGCCCGGGATTGTCCATTAAATGCAACAAGCCTGGCGCTTTACCCGCCTCTATCCTGATTGCCCTGGTACAGTGACAATCGGAGTAATATAGGAGGTTAATGGTAGTGCATAGCTGCCACTAGGCTCTAGATTAGTAATAGCAGGCATCTATGAGACCCCCCAATACTAATCTGTAAGTGAAAAGAAATAAACACAAACACCGAAAAAATCCTTTTTTTAAAAATAAAAGACAAAAAACACCCTCTTTCACCACTTTATTAACCCCAAAACACCCCTGCAGGTCCGATGTAATCCACAAAATTGAGGGGACCGCATGCTGTTTTTTTAAATTATTTATTTAAGTAATTGGAAAAAAACCCATCATGCGGTTCCTCCTATTTTGATACACAGCCAAGATAGGTGCACAGCTGGGAGCTACAGCCTGTAGCCATATGCTTTATTTGTGCTGGGTATCATAATATAGGGGGACCCTACACCAAATGTTTTATTTATTTTTATACCACAATAGATGCACACAGCATCTGTGATTGGAAGCGTCAGACATGCTGCCACTCAGAGTGGGGTTGTGTCTGACTGCAACCAATCACAGACGACGGTGGGCGGGGAATGCAGTGCATATTCAATGAGCCTAATGAGCGGCATGGGACGTGATTACTCAACCTGGAATCAGTGTACAGCCATGCCGAAGTCTCGGTAAGTAAAGCGCGACTGCTCCCATCATCCTATCCCTTCTGCCATCATTTTTAATTGCCGGATTTTGGTCCCCATAGACTTATAGGGGGACCTGAATCCGGATTTTTTAAATTGAATCATCCGGTCCCGGTTATCTGTGGGTCCACTTATCACTAGTAGGGAATGAAAGCTACCTAGTTTTCTCAGATCAAATCAAAGGATTAATGTAGCATTGATCACTGAAAAAGTTAAAACCGATATACACCTTTACTTGATTAAAAGGTTTCTAACATTTTGCTGTAGTATTGTCTGTAAGTCCTTTATCTAGCTGAGTGCTTTTGCAAAATTGGTATACACTAATGAGCAAATGGGTAAGAATGTTTTAAACTTTTCAATTTCAGGATCCATATCTTTTAATCAACTACAGCTGCAAACATGATACTACCTTCATTTTATAGTCAATCATCTTGGCTATCTTATACATAAATTTGACCTGCAACTGTTTATAATCTGATTAGTTATGAAGATTTTTGTCTCTGTCACTGCATTGTTATTGTTTTACTCCTGGTGGTGGAAAAATATTTTCTTCTTGTGTACTAGAAATTAAAACTCGCTCTCACATACCCTAATTGTTCAGTGTGGGTATTATTGGGTATATTCCCGAGCAAAAGGTCATTGGTTTGAATTGAAGACCAGCCATAAAGAAGATTTCCCAAGAAAAGAGAACCAGCATTATCCAGCTCATCGATAGCGGTCCCTCGGACTAGAAAATCGCCAAAGTGCATTATGTGAGTGCCATGACAGTTTGAAAAATATGAAATGAAGTCCATCCATCCATTCAAAAGCCAAGAGGTGGACATCCAGGCAATATATCAGAGTCAACAAGTCAGCTCATCACAAGGTCGATCAGTTCTGGCACAACAAACATGGCAGTGGAGGTTGCTCGTATGCTTCAAAATTTTGAGATCACAAATGGCCATGTGACGCCCGTTACAGAAGTCTATAATGGTGGCCCAAAAAATGGTGAAGATGCCTTGACTTCAATATTGTCTCATAAAAAGCATCAGTTCGAGTTTGCAAAAAAGTACAAAAAGTGGACTGTAGAAGATTGGAAACCGGTGATTGGCACAATGAGTCAAAAGTCAATAGATTATGCTCTGATGGGTGCAAATGGGTCTGGAAGAAACAAGGGAAAAAAGGGGCTAATGGATTGAGAAATTGAAGTAACTGTCAAGTTTGGTGGAGGACGTCTGGGGATATGGGGTTGTTTCACAGCCTAAGGCACTTGAGACTTGTCCAGGATTGATGGTGGTCTCAATGCTGAGCTACATGTGAGTATCCTATAAGAGGAGTTATTTTGAATGCTTGAGTACTATGGGTATGAAAAGGATGACATTATGTTCCATCAGGACAATGACCCCAAAGAATATTTTGAGACTGGCAAAAAAAATGGTTCAATGACAATAAAATATAGGTGCTGGATTGGCCCCCACAATGCCCAGACCTCAACCCAATTGACACTTGGGGCTAGAGTTGTAGAAAATGCTGTATAAATACTCAAGCAAGTCAACCAGCATGCACCAACATTCTGAACATGTAGAAGAAACCTGGGATCAGATTTCAGTCGAGACATGCTTGAATCTGATTGGTAGCATAACCAGAGAGATTCGAGCAGTGTTGAATGACAAAGGTGGATTTACAAAATAATAAAATAATGAAAATTAAAATTTAGATTTTTGAGAGCAAAATAGTAAATGCAGGGATATGACAAGAATCTGCATAACTAATAATATGCTAAATAGTTGCAAGTCAAATTTATGTATGAGATAGCCATAATCATTGTCTATAAAATGAAACTAGTCTCACATTCAAAGCTGTAGAAGAAGGTGAGATATGAAGCCTGAAATTCAAAAGATCAAAATATTGTTATCTTTTGCTTGTCAGTGGAAATATGTAAAAGCTTCTGCTAAGTTCTTAAGTTTTTCTCTGCTCTTCTTCCTTTCTCTTAGTGTTAGAGATAGCAGCCAAATGGGGGTCGTACAAAGATTTCCACTCTGTAGAGTCGGGGGAAAGCCCATGACCAAGTGTTCGAGACCAGAGTTGAGTGAGCAGAACCAGAGCTGTGAGAGGTGACCAGACAGAAGAAGATGGGCATTTCTGTTAGCTGCGACCTGAGGCATAGAATTACAGTACAGAGGGGACTGGGGTCATGCTTCAGAGGGCAAAAGCTGCTAGTGTAACATGTCAAAGAAGAAGTTCATCGATAAGGGACTTGCGGCCTAACAATATAGCACAATTAACTCCCATTAGGGCCTGTGTGACAGTTATTACTACCAACAGAATGACGATGGTGATGGACGCAAGATTAACTGGGGCACACTTTAGATTAAGGTTTTACAACCAAGACACCACTTTATATAATAGTATTTTTCTGCCGTAACAGAACAAAAGTGATTGGTTGAAAATATATATAATATCCTGTCTAGTCAGAATCACTGTATTCATATTGAAGAATAGTTTACTGTATTTCCACTATTGTCTCATCTCTTTTTACATTTTGCCCTAGGCACCATATTCGATGGTGTTCATTGAATAAATAATTGTTGGTTCAAGTTTCCACTGTGTTTACTTTCTCTGCTTCATTGCATCCGCGTACCTGTTTACAAATATATCAGGCAGTCAAACAGCAGTACCCTGTATATACAGTGCCTACAAGTAGTCTTCAACCCCCTGCAGATTTAGCAGGTTTGATAAGATGCAAATAAGTTAGAGCCTGCAAACTTCAAACAAGAGCAGGATTTATTAACAGATGCATAAATCTTACAAACCAACAAGTTATGTTGCTCAGTTAAATTTTAATAAATTTTCAACATAAAAGTGTGGGTCAATTATTATTCAACCCCTAGGTTTAATATTTTGTGGAATAACCCTTGTTTGCAATTACAGCTAATAATCGTCTTTTATAAGACCTGATCAGGCCGGCACAGGTCTCTGGAGTTATCTTGGCCCACTCCTCCATGCAGATCTTCTCCAAGTTATCTAGGTTCTTTGGGTGTCTCATGTGGACTTTAATCTTGAGCTCCTTCCACAAGTTTTCAATTGGGTTAAGGTCAGGAGACTGACTAGGCCACTGCAACACCTTGATTTTTTCCCTCTTTAACCAGGCCTTGGTTTTCTTGGCTGTGTGCTTTGGGTCGTTGTCTTGTTGGAAGATGAAATGATGACCCATCTTAAGATCCTTGATGGAGGAGCGGAGGTTCTTGGCCAAAATCTCCAGGTAGGCCGTGCTATCCATCTTCCCATGGATGCGGACCAGATGGCCAGGCCCCTTGGCTGAGAAACAGCCCCACAGCATGATGCTGCCACCACCATGCTTGGCTGTAGGGATGGTATTCTTGGGGTCGTATGCAGTGCCATCCAGTCTCCAAACGTCACGTGTGTGGTTGGCACCAAATATCTCGATCTTGGTCTCATCAGACCAGAGAACCTTGAACCAGTATGTCTCAAGAGTCCTCCAAGTGATCATGAGCAAACTGTAGACGAGCCTTGACATGACGCTTTGAAAGTAAAGGTACCTTACGGGCTCGTCTGGAACGGAGACCATTGCGATGGAGTACGTTACTTATGGTATTGACTGAAACCAATGTCCCCACTGCCATGAGATCTTCCCAGAGCTCCTTCCTTGTTGTCCTTGGGTTAGCCTTGACTCTTCGGACAAGCCTGGCCTCGGCACGGGTGGAAACTTTCAAAGGCTGTCCAGGCCGTGGAAGGCTAACAGTAGTTCCATAAGTCTTCCACTTCCGGATGATGCTCCCAACAGTGGAGACAGGTAAGCCCAACTCCTTGGAAAGGGTTTTGTACCCCTTGCCAGCCTTGTGACTCTCCACGATCTTGTCTCTGATGGCCTTGGAATGCTCCTTTGTCTTTCCCATGTTGAACAAGTATGAGTGCTGTTCACAAGTTTGGGAGGGTCTTAATTAGTCAGAAAAGGCTGGAAAAAGAGATAATTAATCCAAACATTTGAAGCTCATTGTTCTTTGTGCCTGAAATACTTCTTAATACTTTAGGGGAACCAAACAGAATTCTTGTGGTTTGAGGGGTTGAATAATAAATGACCCTCTGAATAAACTTTTCACAATTTAAAAAAAAAAAAAAAAAAAAAGAAATAACATTCTTTTTTGCTGCAGTGCATTTCACACTTCCAGGCTGATCTACAGTCCAAATGTCACAATGCCAAGTTAATTCCGAATGTGTAAACCTGCTAAATCTGCAGGGGGTTGAATACTACTTGTAGGCACTGTACACAGGTTTCACCTCCATTCTATATTATTGGGATGATTAATCCCACAAGTGAAAAAGTCAGTAATGTGGATAAAAATGATTGGTGTTATTCAAATGAACAACTCTTCCCAAAAAAAACCAACTATTTGTCATCTGACTATGTTGATGGACAAATAAAAAAATTATGACTCTCGAAAGAAAGGGAAGAACTAAATATGGTCATGATGAGAAAGGGTTAAACAGTGAACTGGGGCAACTAAATCTTTTGGAAGTACAGGCCACTTTGGAATGATGAAATGGAGTCTTGTAGCTACATCATGTACTGTTTGGCAAATTTATCAAGGCTTTTGTCTTCCTTAATTTTATGTTGATTAGTGCAGTGGTGGGACTAGTGCTCTCGTAACCCATCTCAGTAGTAAGGGTGAGTTCAGGGCTAGCGAGGGCTCTAGGTATCCTGCTCAACAGTGGGGTGAAAGAACTTTTACAGGGCTGGTTAGGAGCGCAGGGTAAAGCTGCAGTTGAGTGCAAAAGGTATCCCATCTACCCCCTCCCTAGCACCAGGGCCCACCATTGTTAAAGTGTCCCAGGTGTCCCCTTGTATATTGTTTGCTGTGTAATGCAATGGACATCAATAGGTCTGAATGCAACTGTCACGCTGTGTATTTGGACACACGCCAGTCCGAGCGTGAGCGATAATCCATTCACCTCACAGGTGTGGAATATCAAGAGGCTGATTACACAACATGATTATTGCACAGGTGTGCCTTAGGCTGGCCACAATAAATGTCCACTCTAAAATGTGCACTTTTACATTATTGAGGGAGTCAATAGTAGGGACAGAAAACAAGTCAGTGCCTAGTGTGACTACCCTATTTGCCTCACGAAGTGCAACATACCTCCTTAGCATAGAATTCATTAAGCTGTTGATTGTGGCCTGTGGAATGTTGTCCCACTTCTCTTCAATGGATGTGGGAAGTTTCTGGATATTGGCAGCAACTTGAACACTCTGTTGTACACGCCAACCCAGAGCATCCCTAACATGCTCAATGAGTGCCATCTCTGGTGAGTATGGTGGCCTTGCAAGAACTGGGATGTTTTCAGCTTGCAAGAATTGTGTACAAATCCTTGCAATATGGGCCCATGCATTATGCTGCAACATGACGTGATTATTGTGGATAAACAGCACAACAATGGTTCTCAGGTACTTGTCACGGTATCGCTGTGCATTCAAAATGTCATCAATAACATGTACCTATGTTCGCAGTCCATAACACATGCCTGCCAATACCATAACCCAAACGCAACCATGGGCAACTCGATTCACAATGTTGACATGAGCAAACCACTCATTCACATTACACCACACATGCAGTCTGCCATCTGTCATGTCCAGTGAAAAACGAGATTCATTCATGAAGACAACCTCTCTCCAATGTGCCAGTCGCCATAAAATGAACATTTCCCCTCTCAAATCGGTTACAACGATGAACTGCAGTCAGGTGGAGACCCCAATGAGGATGAGGAGCAGCAGATGAGATTCCCTGAGACGGGTTCTGACAGTTTGTGTAGAAATTCTTTGGTTATGCAAACCGATTGTTGTAGCAGCTGTCTGATGGCTGGTTTCAGATGATCTTCGAGGTGAAGATGCTGGATGTGGAGGTCCTCAGCTTGTGTGTGTTTACATCTGGTCTGAAGTTGTGAAGCCGGTTGGATGTAATGCAAATTCTCTGAAATGCCTTTGGAGATGATGTGTGAAAGAGAAATTACATTCAATTCATGTGCAATAGCTATGGTGGATATTCCTGCAGTCACCATGCCAATTGTACAGTCAATCAAAACTTGTGGCATTGTGCTGTGATAAAACCACACATTTTAGTGTGGCCTTTTATTGTGTCAGCCAAACTTACATCTGTGCAATATTCTAGCTGTCAAATCAGCACCTTGATATGCCAGACCTGTAAGATGGATGGATTATCTCTGTAAAGGAGAAGTGCTCACTAACAGAGATTTATATACATTTGTAAATAATATCTGAGATTAACCCCTTAACGACCGCCGATACGCCTTTTAACGGCGACAAATTAGGGTACTTATTCCTTTATGCCGCTTTTTAACGGCGGTCGGAAAAAAGGGTCTAGCGCCCCCCAGAGTCACAAAATTTCCGGGGTCTCAGCTGCCAGGGGTAGCTGAGACCCTGGAGATCATGATTCGGGCCGGTTTTTCCGGTCCCCAGTCACGTGATGACCGGTATACACCGTATACCGATCATCAAGTTATAGTAAAAGACCGCGCCGGTAAAAAATGATTTATCTCCCATCTGGCATGATCAAACATGCCAGAAGGGAGATAAATCTTTTTCCCGGTTCCCTCCGGTCCCCTCGGTATCCCCAAAGTGCCCCCCCCCGACCCCCAACCCCCTCCCGAAAATCCAAGATGGCCACGCGCACTGGCGAGCACAGCAGCGCGCCGGCCGCATTTACACTTTTCGTATGGTTTCTGTCGTATGTGCCATAACACATGCGACAGAAACCTGCTCCCTAGGCCCTGCCAGGTCCCCCCCGGTGTTCTCCGGTGTCATACATACCTGTCGGAGCGCTGATCCCCGCGGCCCCCTCCTCCGGCTCCTTCACAGCAGACGCCGGTCACATGTGCAGAGCGCGGCTGTCAGCTTCCTGTGTTCAGGACGCTGGCTGCTGCTGCTGCTCGGCACACTGCAGCTGTGACCCGGGGAGAGTGGGTGCAGATTCTTTGCACCCACTCTCCTCAAATGGAGGGTCTGCAATACTAGAAAATGGGGGATACGCTCCCTGAACGTATCCCTCATATTCTAGAAGGTCCAGAGTCGACGTGGGACGTCCAAATGGATTACAGCGGATTTTTTTTTTTTTTCAATAAATTGGTCAATCAGGGAATGATTTGGGGAGTGTTTTTTCAAATAAATTTTTTTTTGTTGTCAATTTTTTTTTTATTACTGTCAATTAGTTATGTCGGGTATCTGATAGACGCCGTGACATAACTAATTGCTGGGCTTGATGCCAGGTGACATTACACACCTGGTATCAACCCCATTTATTACCCCATTTGCCAACGCACCAGGGCGCGGGATGAGCTGGGGCGAAGCGCCAGAATTGGCGCATCTAATGGATGCGCCACTTCTGGGGCGGCTGCGGCCTGCTATTTTTAGGCTGGGAAGAGTCCAATAACCATGGTTCTTCCCACCCTGAGAATACCAGACCTCAGCTGTCAGCTTCACCTTACATTAAGGAATAACGTTTGGAACTCCATTCTATGTCTGAACTGGGTGCAAAAAACCTAAAAAACATCACTATGGGGAGATAAGGTATGCACACCAGTGACTATGGAAGGGGAATACATGGAATAACAGAAACTGCTGTGTGAATACTGACATGAAAAATTCAATAGCTATTTGTAAGAATGAAATGTGAAAAATGGAACCTGCATTACTGCCATGAATATATGAATAAAGAGAAATTTAGCTACTGAATTGATCAATGCAGAAGAGCCCCAACACTACGCCAAAGTATTTCTCTACGTTGGGGTCCCTAGCTTGTGTGTGTCCTCTCATGCAGTTAAAAAACTTACCGTGTATGGGACGCTGAGACCCAGGCTATATATGCGTATAATGTGGATTGGCAATAGGTGTGTATGGGGAGGGTTCACAAACGAAAAACTACTAACATTAAGGAATAACGTTTGGAACTCCATTCTATGTCTGAACTGGGTGCAAAAAACCTAAAAAACATCACTATGGGGAGATAAGGTATGCACACCAGTGACTATGGAAGGGGAATACATGGAATAGCAGAAACTGCTGTGTGAATACTGACATGAAAAATTCAATAGCTATTTGTAAGAATGAAATGTGAAAAATGGAACCTGCATTACTGCCATGAATATATGAATAAAGAGAAATTTAGCTACTGAAGTGATCAATGCAGAAGAGCCCCAACACTACGCCAAAGTATTTCTCTACGTTGGGGTCCCTAGCTTGTGTGTGTCCTCTCATGCAGTTAAAAAACTTACCGTGTATGGGACGCTGAGACCCAGGCTATATATGCGTATAATGTGGATTGGCAATAGGTGTGTATGGGGAGGGTTCACAAACGAAAAACTACTAACATTAAGGAATAACGTTTGGAACTCCATTCTATGTCTGAACTGGGTGCAAAAAACCTAAAAAACATCACTATGGGGAGATAAGGTATGCACACCAGTGACTATGGAAGGGGAATACATGGAATAGCAGAAACTGCTGTGTGAATACTGACATGAAAAATTCAATAGCTATTTGTAAGAATGAAATGTGAAAAATGGAACCTGCATTACTGCCATGAATATATGAATAAAGAGAAATTTAGCTACTGAATTGATCAATGCAGAAGAGCCCCAACACTACGCCAAAGTATTTCTCTACGTTGGGGTCCCTAGCTTGTGTGTGTCCTCTCATGCAGTTAAAAAACTTACCGTGTATGGGACGCTGAGACCCAGGCTATATATGCGTATAATGTGGATTGGCAATAGGTGTGTATGGGGAGGGTTCACAAACGAAAAACTACTAACATTAAGGAATAACGTTTGGAACTCCATTCTATGTCTGAACTGGGTGCAAAAAACCTAAAAAACATCACTATGGGGAGATAAGGTATGCACACCAGTGACTATGGAAGGGGAATACATGGAATAGCAGAAACTGCTGTGTGAATACTGACATGAAAAATTCAATAGCTATTTGTAAGAATTCCATGTATTCCCCTTCCATAGTCACTGGTGTGCATACCTTATCTCCCCATAGTGATGTTTTTTAGGTTTTTTGCACCCAGTTCAGACATAGAATGGAGTTCCAAACGTTATTCCTTAATGTTAGTAGTTTTTCGTTTGTGAACCCTCCCCATACACACCTATTGCCAATCCACATTATACGCATATATAGCCTGGGTCTCAGCGTCCCATACACGGTAAGTTTTTTAACTGCATGAGAGGACACACACAAGCTAGGGACCCCAACGTAGAGAAATACTTTGGCGTAGTGTTGGGGCTCTTCTGCATTGATCAATTCAGTAGCTAAATTTCTCTTTATTCATATGTTCATGGCAGTAATGCAGGTTCCATTTTTCACATTTCATTCTTACAAATAGCTATTGAATTTTTCATGTCAGTATTCACACAGCAGTTTCTGCTATTCCATGTATTCCCCTTCCATAGTCACTGGTGTGCATACCTTATCTCCCCATAGTGATGTTTTTTAGGTTTTTTGCACCCAGTTCAGACATAGAATGGAGTTCCAAACGTTATTCCTTAATGTTAGTAGTTTTTCGTTTGTGAACCCTCCCCATACACACCTATTGCCAATCCACATTATACGCATATATAGCCTGGGTCTCAGCTTCCCATACACGGTAAGTTTTTTAACTGCATGAGAGGACACACACAAGCTAGGGACCCCAACGTAGAGAAATACTTTGGCGTAGTGTTGGGGCTCTTCTGCATTGATCAATTCAGTAGCTAAATTTCTCTTTATTCATATATTCATGGCAGTAATGCAGGTTCCATTTTTCACATTTCATTCTTACAAATAGCTATTGAATTTTTCATGTCAGTATTCACACAGCAGTTTCTGCTATTCCATGTATTCCCCTTCCATAGTCACTGGTGTGCATACCTTATCTCCCCATAGTGATGTTTTTTAGGTTTTTTGCACCCAGTTCAGACATAGAATGGAGTTCCAAACGTTATTCCTTAATGTTAGTAGTTTTTCGTTTGTGAACCCTCCCCATACACACCTATTGCCAATCCACATTATACGCATATATAGCCTGGGTCTCAGCGTCCCATACACGGTAAGTTTTTTAACTGCATGAGAGGACACACACAAGCTAGGGACCCCAACGTAGAGAAATACTTTGGCGTAGTGTTGGGGCTCTTCTGCATTGATCAATTCAGTAGCTAAATTTCTCTTTATTCATATATTCATGGCAGTAATGCAGGTTCCATTTTTCACATTTCATTCTTACAAATAGCTATTGAATTTTTCATGTCAGTATTCACACAGCAGTTTCTGCTATTCCATGTATTCCCCTTCCATAGTCACTGGTGTGCATACCTTATCTCCCCATAGTGATGTTTTTTAGGTTTTTTGCACCCAGTTCAGACATAGAATGGAGTTCCAAACGTTATTCCTTAATGTTAGTAGTTTTTCGTTTGTGAACCCTCCCCATACACACCTATTGCCAATCCACATTATACGCATATATAGCCTGGGTCTCAGCGTCCCATACACGGTAAGTTTTTTAACTGCATGAGAGGACACACACAAGCTAGGGACCCCAACGTAGAGAAATACTTTGGCGTAGTGTTGGGGCTCTTCTGCATTGATCAATTCAGTAGCTAAATTTCTCTTTATTCATGTATTCATGGCAGTAATGCAGGTTCCATTTTTCACATTTCATTCTTACAAACAGCTATTGAATTTTTCATGTCAGTATTCACACAGCAGTTTCTGCTATTCCATGTATTCCCCTTCCATAGTCACTGGTGTGCATACCTTATCTCCCCATAGTGATGTTTTTTAGGTTTTTTGCACCCAGTTCAGACATAGAATGGAGTTCCAAACGTTATTCCTTAATGTTAGTAGTTTTTCGTTTGTGAACCCTCCCCATACACACCTATTGCCAATCCACATTATACGCATATATAGCCTGGGTCTCAGCGTCCCATACACGGTAAGTTTTTTAACTGCATGAGAGGACACACACAAGCTAGGGACCCCAACGTAGAGAAATACTTTGGCGTAGTGTTGGGGCTCTTCTGCATTGATCAATTCAGTAGCTAAATTTCTCTTTATTCATATATTCATGGCAGTAATGCAGGTTCCATTTTTCACATTTCATTCTTACAAATAGCTATTGAATTTTTCATGTCAGTATTCACACAGCAGTTTCTGTTATTCCATGTATTCCCCTTCCATAGTCACTGGTGTGCATACCTTATCTCCCCATAGTGATGTTTTTTAGGTTTTTTGCACCCAGTTCAGACATAGAATGGAGTTCCAAACGTTATTCCTTAATGTTAGTAGTTTTTCGTTTGTGAACCCTCCCCATACACACCTATTGCCAATCCACATTATACGCATATATAGCCTGGGTCTCAGCGTCCCATACACGGTAAGTTTTTTAACTGCATGAGAGGACACACACAAGCTAGGGACCCCAACGTAGAGAAATACTTTGGCGTAGTGTTGGGGCTCTTCTGCATTGATCAATTCAGTAGCTAAATTTCTCTTTATTCATATATTCATGGCAGTAATGCAGGTTCCATTTTTCACATTTCATTCTTACAAATAGCTATTGAATTTTTCATGTCAGTATTCACACAGCAGTTTCTGCTATTCCATGTATTCCCCTTCCATAGTCACTGGTGTGCATACCTTATCTCCCCATAGTGATGTTTTTTAGGTTTTTTGCACCCAGTTCAGACATAGAATGGAGTTCCAAACGTTATTCCTTAATGTTAGTAGTTTTTCGTTTGTGAACCCTCCCCATACACACCTATTGCCAATCCACATTATACGCATATATAGCCTGGGTCTCAGCGTCCCATACACGGTAAGTTTTTTAACTGCATGAGAGGACACACACAAGCTAGGGACCCCAACGTAGAGAAATACTTTGGCGTAGTGTTGGGGCTCTTCTGCATTGATCAATTCAGTAGCTAAATTTCTCTTTATTCATATATTCATGGCAGTAATGCAGGTTCCATTTTTCACATTTCATTCTTACAAATAGCTATTGAATTTTTCATGTCAGTATTCACACAGCAGTTTCTGCTATTCCATGTATTCCCCTTCCATAGTCACTGGTGTGCATACCTTATCTCCCCATAGTGATGTTTTTTAGGTTTTTTGCACCCAGTTCAGACATAGAATGGAGTTCCAAACGTTATTCCTTAATGTTAGTAGTTTTTCGTTTGTGAACCCTCCCCATACACACCTATTGCCAATCCACATTATACGCATATATAGCCTGGGTCTCAGCGTCCCATACACGGTAAGTTTTTTAACTGCATGAGAGGACACACACAAGCTAGGGACCCCAACGTAGAGAAATACTTTGGCGTAGTGTTGGGGCTCTTCTGCATTGATCAATTCAGTAGCTAAATTTCTCTTTATTCATATATTCATGGCAGTAATGCAGGTTCCATTTTTCACATTTCATTCTTACAAATAGCTATTGAATTTTTCATGTCAGTATTCACACAGCAGTTTCTGCTATTCCATGTATTCCCCTTCCATAGTCACTGGTGTGCATACCTTATCTCCCCATAGTGATGTTTTTTAGGTTTTTTGCACCCAGTTCAGACATAGAATGGAGTTCCAAACGTTATTCCTTAATGTTAGTAGTTTTTCGTTTGTGAACCCTCCCCATACACACCTATTGCCAATCCACATTATACGCATATATAGCCTGGGTCTCAGCGTCCCATACACGGTAAGTTTTTTAACTGCATGAGAGGACACACACAAGCTAGGGACCCCAACGTAGAGAAATACTTTGGCGTAGTGTTGGGGCTCTTCTGCATTGATCAATTCAGTAGCTAAATTTCTCTTTATTCATATATTCATGGCAGTAATGCAGGTTCCATTTTTCACATTTCATTCTTACAAATAGCTATTGAATTTTTCATGTCAGTATTCACACAGCAGTTTCTGCTATTCCATGTATTCCCCTTCCATAGTCACTGGTGTGCATACCTTATCTCCCCATAGTCAGCTTCACCTTGGCTGGTGATCTAATTTGGGGGGACCCTACGTTTGTTTTTTTTTTTAATTATTTATTTATAAATAATTAAAAAAAAAAAAAACAGCTTGGGGAGCCCTCCAAATTGATCATCAACCAAGGTGAAGCTG
Source organism: Anomaloglossus baeobatrachus (assembly GCF_048569485.1). Classification (NCBI taxonomy): domain Eukaryota; kingdom Metazoa; phylum Chordata; class Amphibia; order Anura; family Aromobatidae; genus Anomaloglossus; species Anomaloglossus baeobatrachus. The sequence continues at coordinate 662,073,836 of NC_134353.1, read as the reverse complement.
TCAGCTGTGGTTTGCAGGCTACAGCTGTCTGCTTTACCCTAGCTGGCTATCAAAAATAGGGAGGACCCCACGTCATTTATTTTAATTATTTTTTTTTTCTTTTTGGGCTAAATACAAGGCTAGGCACCCTTTAGTGCCACATGAAAGGCACTAAAGGGCGCCAGCTTAGAATATGCAGGGGGGTGGGACATTATATATGTTTGACATCTATCCATTCATCCATTGTAGCATTTTAGGCTATGTGCCCACAATCAGGGTTTGCAGCGTTTTGGGCGCAGAGTGTTTTCCCTGCGTCCATAACGCTGCGTTGTGCAGTAGAAGCACAGTGGAAGGATTTTTAGAAATCCCATGCCCACTGTGCTTCTTTTCTCCGCAGCATAAACCGACCTGTGGCGCAGCTTCCCGAGCCTCAGCATGTCAATTTATGCTGCGGAGATGAGTGTGCTCTGCAGGTAGCATAGAGCTCCACAGCAGCCTGAACCCAAATCGTGGGCATGGGCAGCTGCATTCTCCCGTGGACAACACTCAGATCTCTGCAGGAAGGCTGACACTGTGTACTGGACGCCGTGTCGCTGGATCATGGCCACATAGCCTAAAAGTGAGAAATTTGTTGCTACAGCAACATTTTTGTGAAGTACCTGTGGATTCAAAATGCTTACTATACTCCTGAATAAAATCCTTGAGGGATCCAGTTTCCAAAATGGAGTCACTTGTGGGGGGTTTCTAATGTATAGGTACCCAAGAGGCCCTGCTAATGTGACATGGTGCGCGCAATTTATTTCAACTTTTCCAAAATTCAAATGGTGCTCCTTCCATTCCAAGCCCTCCCATATATCCAAACAGAGGTTTTTGGCCACATATGGGGTATCCCTGTGCTCACAAGAAATTGGATAACAACCTGTGGTGTCCACGTTTTGTTGTTGCCTCTTGAAAAAGTGAGAAATGTGATGCTAAAGAAACATTTTTGTGAAAAAAATGAAAATTTTCAATATGGCAACCTAAGCTTATCAAATTCTGTGAAGTATTCGTGGATTAAAAATGCTCAATATACACCTAGATAAAAGCCTTGAGGTTTCTTGATTCCAGAATGGGGTCACTTGTGGGGGGCCTCCACTGTTTAGGCACTTTAGGGGCTTTCCAAATGCGACATAGCGTCCACTAATTATTCCAGCCAAATGTTCAGTCAAATTGCACTCCTTCCCTTCCAAGACCTGCCGTGTGCCCAAACAGTTGATTTCCACCACATATAAGATATCACCAAACTCAGGAAAAATTGCAGAATACATTTCATGGTGATTTTTTTCCTGTTACCCTTGTGAAAAAAAGCTACCTGGTTGAAGTAACAATTTTGTGGTAAAATGTTATTTTTTTATTTTCATGGCTCAACGTTATAAACTTCTGTGAAGCACCTGGGGGTTCAGGGTACTCACCAAACATCTAGATAAATTCCTTGAGAGGCCTAGTTTCCAATATGGGGTCACTTGTGGTGGTTTTTTGCTGTTTACGTACCTTAGGGGTCCTCCAAATGCAACATGGTGCCCGCAATCTTTTTCAGCCAAATTTCCTTTCCAAAATTCAAATATTGCTCCTTTCGTTCCAAGCCCTCCCATTTGTCCAAACAAAGGTTTCAGACCACATGTGAGGTATCACCGCGCTCATAAAAAAGTGGGTAACAAACATTTGGGTCAAATTTTTGGAATTACCTCTTGAAAAAGTGAGAGAATTGATGCTAAAGCAACATTTTTGAGAAAAAAATTACAATTTTCAATATGACAAAGTAACGTTATCAAAATCTGTGAAGTACCTGTGGGTCCAAAATGCTCAGTATACCCCTCGATAGAAGCCTTAAGGGGTCTAGTTTCCAAAATGGGGTCACTTGAGGGGGGTTCCTGCTGTTTAGGTACCTTAGGGGATCTGTAAAAGCAACATGGTGCCCGCAATCTGTTTCAGCCAACTTTGCTTTCCAAAATTCAAATATTGCTCCTTTCATTCCGAGCTCTCCCATTTACCCAAACAAAGGTTTCTGACCACATGTGGGGTATCGGCGCGCTCATAAGAAAGTGGGTAACAAAGTGTGAGGTCCAATTTTTGGTGTTACCTCTTGAAAAAGTAAGAAAATTAGTGCTAAAGTAACATTTTTAGGTAAAATGTTAATTTTTATTTTTTTTCATTCCATATTACTTTAGTTCCTGTGAAGCACCTGAAGGGTTAATAAACTTCTTGAATGTGGTTTTGAGTACCTTGAGGGGTGCAGGTTTTAGAATGGTGTCACTTTTGGGTATTTTCTGTCACCCAGGCCTCTCAAAGTCACATCAAATGGGATGTGGTCCCTAAAAAAATGGTTTTGTAAATTTTGTTGAAAAAATGGGAAATTGCTGATGAACTTTGAACCCTTCTAACTTCCTAACCCCAAAAAATTTTGTTTCAAAAATTGCGCTGATCTAAAGTAGACAAGTGGGAAATGTTATTTATTAACTATTTTGTGTGACATAACTCTCTGGTTTATGGGCATAAAAATTAAAAGTTTGAAACTTGCAAAATTTTTAATTTTTTTGTCAAATTTCAGATTTTTTCACAAATAAAATAAAAAAAATCATCCTAAATTTACCTCTAACATGAAGCCCAATATGTCACGAAAAAACAATCTCAGATTCACCGGGATCCATTGAAGCGTTCCAGAGTTATAACCTTATAAAGGGACACTGGTCAAAATTGCAAAAAATGGCCTGGGCATTAAGTACAAATCTGGCTTCGTCCTTAAGGGGTTAAAAGGCCTTTTGTGTACACAGAAAAGTCTTAGATCTTAGCTTTTAGCTCGTGAAAAATAAAAACAAAAGTTTAGCATTTACATATTTGTTTAGTGTAGATTTCTAGATTGTAACTTTTTTTAAAAAAAAAATCATGAAATAATAATTTTCAGTTTCATAAGCGGGTGGTGTAAACATTCAAGAATCAGCTGTGTGAAAAAGTCAGATTATAAAAATGCGCCAAATTTATAAAACATCATGAAAAAAGAAAGTAAACACATCCACAAATAAAAAATTCCCTTTATGATAAATTCTTCTTGGTATGTCTAAAATTGGAAGACCACTTTAGTTTGCCCTTTCAGACCTTAGTTGGACTCGGGTGTGAATAGTCATATAAGGTCGGGGCCACACGGGGCACTACTGCTATGCTCGCATGACACTCAGCTCACGCTGGCAGCACAGCTGGAGCCGAATGTCATGCTAGTATCCCTGCGACTGCGGTCCGACTGTGCGAGCGGACCTCAGCTGCAGGGGGCGGGCCGGCTCTGAGGAGGGGCAGGCCAGCGCTGCGGAGTGACAGGCCGGCACGGAGGAGGGGAGGGATTTATCTCCCTCTCTCCTCCGTAGCCGGCTATTGCGATTCTCGCTTTGCACGCGCGGTACACCGGTGTAACACGAGTGCAGTGCGATTATTCTCTTGCCCCATAGACTTGAATGGGTGCGAGAGAAACCTGGATCACATTACACCCGCAGCATGCTGCGATTGTTTTCTCGGTCCGATTAGGGCTGAGAAAATAATCTCTCATGTGTGCTGACACACAGGCTAGAATTGGTCTGAGTGGAATGCGATTTTTTATCACACTCCACTCGCACCAATTTTCTCGCCGTGTGGCTTAGGCCTAACAGTTTTCATTGCATTGATTTGATGGTTTATATGTTTAAACAATATCCATATGTGTATGCAAAATTGTCAAGACCATAAAACAAACAGAACTAAAAATTATATGGAAAATGCAGAAAGATTCAGTAACGTCAGTGCAATGACACATGGAAAATGGAGACAGATAAATAGAGAGCGAGAGAAATAACAGCTGCATAGGAAGACAAGGAGATGAATTCACTGAGCCCCTAAGAGATTCGGAGAACGTCCTGTAATGTAAAGGCCATCCTCTCACTCTCTGTTAGATATTCCCTAAGGGCAATGGGGATGCTACAAATATTTACCTCATATTTATAAAAAGAATACAAATGGTTTTCCAGGGAAGTCTGTAATGTGGATCACCCCTTCCTTCCCTCTCATGTCTAGAGGTATCCTGCTTACATGGACGTTCGCACGTGTGTGTATCTGGATGTATAGATGGCTTTAAATAGTTTTCACACATCATGACAGTACAAACTCACATCATAAATTCTTTGAAGATAACTTACACAACTGGTAGATCACATCCACAGTGCTAATAGGCTTAAAAGTGCAAATATTATACATGATACTGCCAAAAACCTTTGTAAAGACATGGCAGTGCATTGCAAGTGGTTAGTAAAACTGGTGTATTACAGATATTATATCTTACTTTTCATTTTATGTACATCTTCCAGAAACAATCAATAGGAAGAAAAGCTTAGTTACCTTCTTATTGTGAACCTATTCTTTTCAGGATTCCTTGTTTTCAAATTGTTAAAAAAAACTCCCCAAAGTTCTTATTCAGAAGTTCATTTTTCCCGTCTATATTCTGGCTGTGGTTTTCATGTGCCCGTTATAGTTAATGGGGCATTTCACATGTGCTGTCCATGATTAAAGGGAACCTGTCACCGGATGTTTATAATACTCACCTAACAGTCGGTGCGGAGCAGACTGGTCAGATGGGCGTCTCTGTGCTCCAGGTCAGCGCCTCCTCTTTTGGCGATCTTTGTTCTCTTTCTTCTGAAGCTAGTGTGCATGACGCGTTCTACATCATCTACACTAGTCGACATTGAGGTCCTGCGCAAGCGCACTTTGCTCTGCCCTGAGTAGGGCAGCTCAAAGTATGGTAGTGCGCCTGCGCGGGACCTCCCTTGTAGGGACACTACCCATAGCAATATATATTTCTTTCTACAATGTGCTGTGTGATATAAAACATTTTTTTTTTGCTGCTCTTTGTCCCTCTGCTGTGTCGTTTCTTGTGGTGCTTCTTGCTTTTTTTCATTACTTTCTATCTTGCCATTTTATATATAAAAAATATTTTTAATATTGTATTAATAAACTTTGTATATTTTATGCGTTGGTATTGGCTATTTTCCTTATAGGATTTGCTAGTGGTTCATTAATAGCCATCTCTCCATTTAATATCATTGAGATATTGTAAAGGTGGTGCATTGTCCACACTGGATAAAACATTTTTCATATGTCTCAGAGTGACACAATTTGGATGTTAATTCATAGGAGTCTGTAGAATAATGTGTGGTTTAATGTATTGCCTGTTCTCACTCTGTCAAATTTACTGCAAGTTGTTACCCTCTAGTACAGGGTTCCCCAACTCCAGTCCTTGAGGGCCGCCAAACAGTGCATGTTTTCAGGATTTCCTTAGCATTGCATGGGTGTTGGAATCATCAACTGTGATGGTGATTAAATTATCACCTGTGCAATACTAAGGAAATCCTGAAAACCTGCACTGTTGGCGGCCCTTGAGGACTGGAATTGGGGACCCATGCTCTAGTACCACTGAAGACCAGGCCTAATAGTACCTTCTGCAGCTACTACCCAGGTATGACGTATGTTACATCTAAAATGTTGGTATCACAAGCAGAATAGTAGGTGCAGGAGGCACTATTAGGCACAGACGTAGGTGCCAAACGATGGTCTGGCTTTTCTGCGGTGTTGTGCAGTTTGGGGTGTCACGGTGCTCTTACCTGGTTCTTGGCACTCCAATCCCATTCCCAGGGTACATCTATATGAAAACTTAGATTAGAGCAAGGTTTCTGCACCCGTTAGTGCCTTTCCTGTGGGACTAAAGGGAGTTTTTAGCCTTTTTTAATCTAATCAATAATTAAAAATAATGGCATGGGGTCCCCCCCTGTTTTTGATAACCAGCTAACCTAAAGCAGACAGCTGTCATCTGGTATTATCAGGCTGGAAAGACTCATGGTTTTTTGCCCCTTCCCAGCCTAAAAATGTCAGCCTGCGCTTTGCGATATCCAGCGACTGTGCAAAGCACAGCCTAACCAGGAGAGACCTATGAAACATCGTTCTCATAATGAGGTTCCATAGGTTTTGCTACAGAATTGGTGAATGTCGTCGGAGCACCCTGGACTATGTCCGAGCTGCGGGATTTTTTTAAAATAATAAATTAGTGAACCAGGAACTATAGGCCGTTTTACACGCTAGCGATATCGTGACCGATATCGCTAGCGTGGGTACCCGCCCCCATCGGTTGTGCGACATGGGCAAATCGCTGCCGTGGCGCACAACATCGCCCAGACCTGTCACACTACTTACCTGCCCTGCGACGTCGCTGTGACCGGCGAACCGTCTCCTTTCTAAGGGGGCGGTTCATTCAGCGTCACAGCGATGTCACAGCTGCGTCACTGATCCGCCGCCCAATAGAAGCGGAAGGGCGGAGATGAGCGGGACGTAACATCCTGCCTACCTCCTTCCTTAGGCATTGCGAGCGGGAGGCAGGTAAGAAGAGGTTCCTCGTTCCTGCGATGTCACACGGAGCGATGTGTGCTGCCGCAGGAACGAGGAACAACTTCGTTACTGCTGCAGCAACGATATTAGAGAATGGACCCCATGTCACTAATGAGCGATTTTGCACATTTTTGCAAAGATGCAAAATTGCTCAAAGGTGTCACACGCAACGGCATTGCTAAAGCGACCGGATGTGCGTCACAAATTCCGTGACCCCAACAAGTTCGCTTGAGCGATGTTGCAGCGTGTAAGGCTATGTGCGCACAGTGCGTTTTTTTGACGCTGCGTTTTTGTGCGTTTTTTTGCGGCAAAAACTGCACAAAAACGCACCCGCCTCAAAAAACCACACGCACGCGTTTTGCCGCGATTTGGTGCGTTTTTTTGCTGCGTTTTGCTGCGTTTTTGCTCACTGCGTCTTTATGCATTTTTTATCAGTGAACAAAAAAAAAAAGGTCTGATGTCATTTCCTTCTTCAATGTGTTCTTCATTCTCCACTAGTGTATGCAGAAGAGCAGATAGCTGCAGAACTACAAGGCTCAGCATGCTCCATCCAGGACTGTATGCTTGAGGGAGAGTCAGGGGGAGCAGACAGGATTTCTTTGCCCCCCCAAACAAAAAAAATGACGTGGGCTTCGCCATATTTTTGTATGCTAGCCGGGTACAGCAGGCAGGTACGGGCTGCCCCCAACCCCCAGCTGCCTATTTTTACCCGGCTGGGAACCAAAAATATAGGGAAGCCCTTTTTTTTTAAATTATTTCATGAATTTCATGAAATAATTTAAAAAAAAAATGACGTGGGCTTCGCCCAATTTTTGAGTCCAGCCGGGTACAACTAGGCAGCTGGGGATTGGAATCCACAGTGCAGGGTGCCCATGCTTTCTGGGCACCCCCGCTGTGAATTGCAGTCCCGCAGGCACCCCAGAAAATGGCGCTTTCATAGAAGCGCCATCTTCTGGCGCTGTATCCAACTCTTCCAGCTGCCCTGAAGCCGGGTGGCCCGCTGGGTAATAATGGAGTTAGGGCTAGCTGTATATTATCAGCTAGCCCTAAGCCCGAAATTCATGGTGTCACGCCAATATTAGACATAGCTACCATGAATTTCTAGTAAAGATAAAAAAAAACACAACACAGAAAAATATTTTTATTAGAAATAAAACACAACACAATTAGTGACTCCATCTTTATTGAAATAAAGCACCCCCCTCCGCAGTAATCCTGGGTCAGGGTCCCGCGCCGTCCAATCCGGATCCAATATCATCTGATCGGTTTGCTGGAAGGCAAAGCGATCAAATGATGTGTCAGGATCAAGTGCCTGAATCCCATCACACATCAGCTGATTGTATAAAAGCCGTTTATACAATCAGCAGATGCATCGGTGCAAAAAAAAAAAAAAAATAATACTCACTTATGTGCTGATTACCGGCAGCTCCTGGAGCGATTGGAGGAGTCTGATCCCGTCCGATCGCTGCAGCAGCTGCCGGTAATCGGGGATGAAGTCTCCTGACGCATCCGCTGATACCGGCCGGGCGCCCGCGTCACCGCGATACTTACGATCACCTGATGCGTCAGGTGACTGCATCAGGTGATCCATCGCCAGGTCCTGCATCCATCGGAGGTTTCCCGGCCGTCTGCACACAGCCGGAGCGGGGGTGGCGATACCGTGAGAGGATCTGGGAGCGGGCATGGCACCAGGAGTCTGCAGACAGGTGAGTATAACTTTTTTTTTTTTTTTCTACTGTTAACTTTTGTTTTCGCAGCCGCTTCCACCTCCCGCCCAGACATGGCGCCGCACGGCAGCATACATGCCCAGGACGGGAGGTGGACGCAGCGGTGACGGTACCGGGAGGATTCACGCTTCTGTATATACTGACAGAAGGAATCCTCTTCCTGTACACGTCACTTTACTACCCACCTCCTGTGTTTATAGCTGCGTTTTGGTCTTCAAAACGCACCAAAACGCAGCTATTTGCGTTTCTCATTGCGTCTTTCAACATCCCATTGAACTCAATGGATGAAAAGCGCAGTGAAAAACGCGGGAATAATTGACATGCTGCGTTTTTGTGGCACCACAAAAACGCAGCTGAAAAAAAACAGATGTGTGCGGACAGCAAAAATTAAAACTCATAGACATTGCTGGGGAAGCAAAGTCCTGCAGTTTTGAGGCCAAAAACGCACCCGAAAAACGCGCAAAAACGCCGCGAAAAACGCACTGTGCGCACATAGCCTAAAGCGGCCTTTACTCCTGTTTTTATTGCTTTACTGCTCTTTTTTATGTTTGTCAGATTCCCATTTGTTGGAGTGCTTAGATCTTAATGGCTTTTTTCTTTTAATAATAAATTGGTAAACCCATGTTGGGGAGTATTTTTTAAAGAACTAACAGAGTTAAATAGATGGGTAGAGTGCTCAAAAGGGGACTAACATGTAATCTCAACCCTATTTTAAACAACCTAACAACGGACGGTATGACACCATAAGTTACCGGGCGCCCCCGTTCCACATCGGCTCTCCCTCTCCCTGACCCTGATATAGGGATGGGATGGAAAGCCCTATAGTGGTGCTTGCACAGTACAATATATATGAGTTCCCAAATGGTAATACTCCTCCCTATATTGTTTTTCTTAGATCAAGAAGGTATCAATTTACTGATCTATAACCAGGAATTCCTATTCATGATACTGAAAACCTACGTTTTTAGGTAGGGATACACTACCCTTATAGGGCTATATTAGTTTCCCTTCCCTTTCCTAAAGTGAGTGTGTATATAAAACTTCTTGGTTATTTACAAGGATAACGTGATCCATTCTCATTTATATGTTTGTGTGTCTGTTTGTGGGTACATTTTAATGAATATTAATAAAAATTGCACATTTTAAAATAGGGTTGAGTATTTTTTAAAATAAAATATTTTTGTATGTGCTTTATTATCTATATACTTATTGGGCTAGTAATGGTGGAGTCTGATAGACGCCTCTCCATTACTAACCCCTGGGCTTGATGGCAACTAACATTACACAGGTGACATCAACCCCAAAAAACATTACCCCAATTTCCATCGCACCAGGGCAATCAGGAATAGCTGGTGCAAAGCACCAGATTTGGTGCATCTAATGTGATGCGACACTTCTGGGGCAGCTTTGAGCTGGTATTTTTAGGTTGGGAAGGGGCCTTTAAAAATGGGCTTTCTTAGCCTCATAATACCAGCCTGCAGCTGTCTTCTTTACCTTGGCTAGTGATTAAAAATAGGTGGGACCCCATATCATTTTTTAAATTTTTTTTTATTAGGTTAAACAAGGCTAAAAACACTCCCTAGTGCCTTTCATGTGGCACTGTTTCTATCCTTTTCAGCTATTTTCCTGCCTCCCCCCAGCCCTCCTTTTAGAGTCTTTTGGAAAAATGTTTGAGTTCTCCATTGACTTCCATTATACTCATTATTTGAATCAAGCCTGTCTCAGCGTGTGAACTATTTGATTTTAGTAACGAACACTAGAGCATCCAAGTACTCACTCATCATTAATAACAGCCCTATTCAACAATGATCGTAGGCATCACTGTGCAAGCTAAATCTCTCAAAGAGCAGTAGCGCTGGTGCTCCCTTTTTCTAACGTTTGATGTGGGTCCTGACAATTAGAACACCAATGTAATGATCAGTAAGTGATGGCGCAGCCCAATGATTTCCAATCACTTTCTGTAGGGATACACATTGTAATAATCCACCAGCACAGGAGGGTGGTTTTGGATGGGCACAATTGACTTTTTGACATGGCAATTTTGTATGGCGGCATTGATGTGCTTTGTTCTCTTCTTAGCTTCCATATGTTTGAAGGAAGGTTTTAAATTTGAGTTTTACTCTGTAGGGAAAAATGTCTTTTTGGCCAGTTTGCCTTTAACCATAAAATACTTAATTGTTCACTTATAGTTTGACCCTAACCAAACTTTAAAATTAAGACATCTCCACTTTGGCAGTAAACGCTATCTCCTACTCCTTTTGTACCCATTTAATTTCCATGACCCCTTTTTTGACCAATTTTCTCCCCATGGATTTCCAGATGATGTAAACACTAATAAAGTATTAATGGGGGTAGGTGTTAGGAGGATTGTCTATCTATTTTTGGTTGAACGTTAACACTAAAAAATTAAAAAAAATATTTTAGTGATAGAGTATATAAATATTGAAAACAGCTTTTATGTTACACATATCCATAGTTCAAGGCAAACTAGTTAAATTGATTAATTTGAAATATTATACATTATAACAGAAGAAATGCAACACACACACGCTAAAGAGATTATCCCCCACCGTCCCCAAGTTCACAGCAAGTTGAAGGTTCAAATAGTTGTAGGGTCAGGATGGGGTGTTCTGGATGTTGAGCAGACAGTGCAAGACAGTCAGATGAGTGGAAATCTGCTGAACATAGTCTTTGTATGTCATACGTTAATGAAGGGACTGCAAGTTTTTTCCCCACAAATAGTTTAGATTTGTTAATCTAATCACATAAGAGCATGAAATATCTTCTTCAGATATTTTGTGTATTCTTTATATCTTAATATCCAAATGTAACAAATACCAGGACGTGAAATCCCAATTTCACTTATGCTCTTTAGTTTCGAGTAATGATGAAATGTCATAGTTCAGTAATGTGTAGGAAAGCACCAACTTGTCTATGGACTGCGATGTTATCTACTAAATGGGCCTTTGTTTTAGCTCATAATAAACTCTGGAGACTGATATCTATGCCATTGATGAAAACCACCTCGGCTTTCAGATCCATGGGTTCATAGTCATCTATTTGATTTCAACAGTTGACTTTATTTTCTTGTCAGATCACTATCAGATATCTATCATCACAAGTGTGAAGTGCAAGTGGACACCAAGAATTAATGCAGAAATGCTTAAAATCATCATCAGTGAACTTATATTTACGATTGGTCTGTAATATAGGAGTTTAACCCAGTATCATGTTTACTGTTGTCTCTATTGTTTTAACTAGTCTTCATATTGCCCACTGAGGACACAATACCCTCTTACAGCTACAAAAAAATCAGAGGTTGTACAAGGCAGAACTAGGGTGGCGGCTATTAAGCCTTAATGTGTGAAAGGGATGTTTCATGTACAGGATAGAATTTCTGGTACATCAAATATATATATATATATATATATATATATACATATATATATATATATATATATATATATATATATATATATATATATATATATATATATATGTACAGTACAGACCAAAAGATTGGACACACCTTCTCATTCAAAGAGTTTTCTTTATTTTCATGATTCTGAAAATTATAGATTCACATTGAGGGCATAAGAACAATGAATTAACACATGTGAAATGAAATACTTAACAAAAAAGGGTGAAACAACTGAAAGTATGTCTTATATTCTAGGTTCTTCAAACCTTTTGCTTTGATTACTGCTATGCACACTCTTGGCATTCTCTTGATGAGCTTCAAGAAGTAGTCACCGGAAATGGTCTTCCAACAGTCTTGAAGGAGTTCCTGGAAATGCTTAGCACTTGTTGGCCCTTTTGCCTTCACTCTGCAGTCCAGCTCACCCCAAACCATCTCGATTAGGTTCAGATCTGGTGACTGTGGAGGCCAGGTCATCTGGCATAGCACCCCATCACTCTCCTTAGTCAAATAGCCCTTACACAGCCTGGAGGTGTGTTTGGGGTCATTGTGCTGTTGAAAAATAAATGATGGACCAACTAAATGCAAACTGGATGGAATAGCATGCCGCTGCAAGATTCTGTGGTAGCCATGCTGGTTCAGTGTGCCTTCAATTTTGAATAAATCCCCAACAGTGTCACCAGCAAAGCACCCCCACACCATCACACCTCTTCCTCCATGCTTCACGGTGGAAACCAGGCATGTAGAGTCCATCCGTTCACCTTTTCTGCATGACACAAAGACACGGTGGTTGGATCCATAGATCTCAAATTTGGACTCATCAGGCCAAAGCACAGATTTCCACTGGTCTAATGTCCATTCCTTGTTGTATTCTTTAGCCCAAACAAGTCTCTTCTGCTTGTTGCCTGTCCTTAGCAGTGGTTTCCTAGCAGCTATTTTACCATGAAGGCCTGCTGCACAAAGTCTCTTCTTAACAGTTGTTCTAGAGATGTGTTTGCTGCTAGACCTCTGTGTGGCATTGACTTGGTCTCTATTCTGATCTGCTGTTAACCTGCAATTTCTGAGGCTGGTGACTCAGATAAACTTATCCTCCGCAGCAGAGGTAACTCTTGGTCTTCCTTTCCTGGGGCGGTCCTCATGTAAGCCAGTATCTTTGTAGCGTTTGATGGTTTTTGCCACTGCACTTGGGGACACTTTCAAAGTTTTCACAATTTTTCAGACTGACTGACCTTCATTTCTTAGAGTAATGATGGCCACTCGTTTTTCTTTACTTAGCTGCTTTTTTCTTGCCATAATACAAATTCTAACAGTCTATTTAGTAGGACTATCAGCTGTGTATCCACCAGACTTCTGCACAACACAACTAATGGTCCCAACCTCATTTATAAGACAAGAATTCCCACTTTGAAAACCTGACAGGCCACACCTGTGAAGTGATAACCATTTCTGGTGACTACATCTTGAAGCTCATCAAGAGAATGCCAAGAGTGTGCAAAGCAGTAATTAAAGCAAAAGGTGGCTACTTTGAAGAACCTAGAATATAAGACATATTTTCAGTTGTTTCACACTCTTTTGTTAAGTATTTCATTCCACATGTGATAATTCATAGTTTTGATGCCTTCAATGTGAATCTACAATTTTCAGAGTCATGAAAATAAAGAAAACTCTTTGAATGAGAAGGTGTGTGCAAACTTTTGGTCTATATATATACCGTATTTTTCGGACCATAAGACGCACTTTTTTCCCCCCAAATGTTGGGGGAAAGTGGGGGGTGCGTCTTATGGTCTGACTATAGGGCTGCGGCCGGGAATGAGGGTGCTGCGGTAGAGCGGGTCATCGGCGGCACGAGCAGGCTGTAGCAGCCTGCCGTGACCATGTGGGTCCGCTCATTACATATGCATGCCCATCCTCCCGCCCATCATCTCTCAGCAAAACCGGCGCTGACAGGTGGGCGGGTGCGTGCATAATTAACAGCCGGCCATGATCACCCCTGGCAACTACAGCCTAGAGTGACCATGTGCGGCTGTATTCACTGCCCCCCGTGCATCATTATCAGCGCGGGGAGCAGTGAATCAGTGTACTCACCCGTCACCGTGTGTGGAGCCGCCCCCTGCAGCATAGCGATGTCTTCTTGTCTGTGCCGGCGGTCAGCTGATCTGGACACTAGCGGCGCGCACCGCGATGACGTCATCGCTGTGCGCGCCGCTAGTATCCACCAGATCAGCTGACCGCCGGCACAGACAGGAAGACGCGATGCTGCAGACAACGGTGACGGCTCCACACAGCGGCGCTGCAGCTGAGACAGAGACCGGTGCTTCAGGGAGTGAGGAAAGGTGAGTATAAACGTTTATTTTTTTTCCCTGTGCCACAGCATACAGGCCATTTACCAGATTGGGGGCATATCATGAGCAGGATGGATGGGGGCATATCATGAGCCGGATGGATGGGGGCATATCATGAGCAGGATGAATTGGGGTATATCATGAGCAGGATGGATGGGGGTATATCATGAGCAAGATGGATGGGGGTATATCATGAGCAGGATGGATGGGGGTATATTATGAGCAGGATGGATGGGGGGTATATGAGCAGGATCATATACAAGGCAGGAGGATCCTTACCAGAATGGGGTACCTTAGTAGAGAATTTGGGGACATTACCCCCATAACAGTGTCAGCAGCAGATCCTCGCCCCATAACAGTGTGTCATGACCATATTTTTTGGTTAAAATTATATTTTCCTATTTTCCTCCTCTAAAACCAGGGTGCGTCTTATGGTCCGGTGCGTCTTATAGTCCGAAAAATACGGTATATATATATATATATATATATATATATATATATATATATACATATTATAAGGTAATATTTTTTATTTCTATACCACCAACTTATTCTGCAGCACTTGACAGGGGGAGCTAATATAAATAAGATAATATATTACAGAGTAACGCATATTTCAACAACTACTAAGAAGTAATGAGGGCACTGTTCGCAAGCTTACGATCTATGAGGGAGTAGGAGACACATGAAAGGGAAATGGTAAAAGTGCATGTTGTGTATGGTCCAGCCGTCAATATAATAAATAGGGGCATTCAAATAAATCTGCATGAACCGATCACCACCCAGTATGTGTCCAAGTACAAATACAAAATGCTACTTAGTGCGTGGAAGAGAGAAACAGCGTTAGTTAGTACATAGATTAGTGAGATGTGGTGATAGGCTAGTCTAAAGAGATGTGTTTTAGGGCATGCTTGAAAGTGTGGATATTGGGAATTAATCTTATTGTCTGGGGTAGTGCATTCCAGAAAATTGGTGCAGCATGAAAGAAGTCCAAAATATAGGGGTAGGAGCTCCAGACTATAGAGGATTTTAGACTTAGGTCATTATATCTAACTATCTACCAGCTATATATATATATATATATATATACCTCAGAGGCGCCCCTTCTTGAAGAGGGGGACGTTTTGGCAGACATGACGTCTATCTCTTTCCGTTAGTATTTTTCCCATCTCTAATTTTGTCATAGGTTCCCATTTAATTTTCTTGTATAAACCTTAAAGAAAAATCTAGAAAAAAAATCATGACCGCTACATAGAGATTAAGTCCCACTTGTGATATATTCCTCCCATTTATCAAGGACAAGAATTGTGATTGTTTAATACTCCTACAGTCTATTTTATGTGTTGACATGAAATACAGACAAGCGTAAAAATTTTAACGATTGTCTAAATCAGCATGTTATTAATGACAGTCAATATCACGCTTTGGTCTCATTTGCCCATTAATTTCCCCAGAACCCTGCTATTTCACATACAAGATAAAATCCCACTGTTTGTAATATTTTTTGGCTACAGGTTGAAGCATGATATTGTGTAATTTGATTTGGCCATCTTTGAAATTAAAGGGGTTTAAAGGTACTTAAACCAAGAGACTAATGGCTCTCCTAAATCGGACATATAAAACTTGGCCACCCAGACTGCCTCCATAGTCAATAAAACTGGACACCAGTCTCCCACCTCCCTCTTTAAGCCTCCTGCTATTGCTTTTCTGCTGCCTTTGCCAGGGTTGTGTAGACAGGGTCAGCAGGCACGTGGATACATCAGAGCACGTTATTTATGGAAATTGTTTCTAAAATGTTCACTTTCTGTGTTCATGTTTTTGCATATTTTTCTGCATTTCAGTTTGTTTCTTTGTATACCATATTATTTGATGTAAGATATCAAAAATTACTCTTACCACATTTACTAACATACTGCATTTACTGGCGCAAATCCTTAGAACTTTCTATCATAATATAAAATGCTGTGTCCTGTTCAGATCATCACGGTCATTGCATCATGGCCGAATGGTTTGAGAACTTTAAGAAATATGCGATGTGTGGTTGTTCTCTAGTTGGAAGGTTATTTTTTTCCAGTTAAATGGTCACATGCATTATTTTTGCAGTTTTAGTACACAGATTATAATATGAAAGTCACTTTTAAAAAATGCTTTATTCATTTTATTTCTATATATTTTTGGAAGAGATGCAAAACTACTGCTGCTTCTATTACATATTGATGTCACCACAACCTGAGATTACCATTTGCCCAATGTAGGATAATATCATGCTGCACCAACTGACCCATAGTGCTGTTTAGCTTTCTCCTCTCTACTACTACTGCTAAGGCACTGCTCATGTGTCATGGTCATACATCAGCCCCCAGCCTCCTAAGGGGGCAGTTTACTCTTGACATTCCAGATCCCAATGAATGCTAAGGTTTTAGCCTTTTTAGGATCCTTTTCACAGTGCTCTGGGCCTAATCAATAAGATCTATGAGATTTTTGCTGTCTTTAAAGGTGTTTTTTCCTACTTCTTGTGCAATCGACTTGGCTTGTATTACACCACCTGCTACATATCCTGAACTTCACTTCCATCTAAACCACAGGCTTGGCTAACAGAGTAATTAAGCGGTATTAACATGGAGGTTCTTTTTGTGGAATATTGATTAAGAATTTAAAAATCTCTAGCCTACTCCCTGTCTTAGCCCTATGCCAAATCCTTTGGCAATTCAGTGCGTCAACATTATTGGTCCATTACAGATAGAAAGGGAAGAGTCCACAATCACCTTCAGAGATTATCCAAATGCCTTATGTCAAATTTCAGCTCACCCTTTAGAAAATAGGCTGACAGCACTATTTCCCTGTCTATTTCACATTGCAACCAAGGTGAGAAGGTGAATATTTGGTCACAGAGATCCAGCTATTTAATACATAAGAATCTAGATTGGAAATGAGAAAATCTTTTGAAATTCAAATTGGCCGGTTTCGGAAAATTTTATACAAAATTTTGATTCAGAGCAATTGATTAATTTCAAATATGAAAATGAAGTCTCGAATTGCCATGAAGACATGTGTGTAACTGTCACAGGTGGGCTAGGCTAGCTGGGAGATCTAAACTGGAGCAAAGACTGGGATCTCTGTGCTGATCCTCAACCCAGAGGTACATTTCAGGGTAGTAAGGTCTTGGCCCCCAGCGTCTCCCAGTCTCCTACTCATCTCCTGACCTAAACCCCCTGCAACCTCCCCACCTCTGAGGTGGGCAGGACACACCGAGATACCCACCCCTCAAAAAAAGACATGGAAAGGGGGAAGAACTGAAGCTTGTACATTCTACAAACAACCACAAAGGGAAGACAATAAATGCACAAGGGGATAAAATATAAGGGAGGAAGTAATGCACACCAAGGAACACTTCAACACCACACTAGCAACAGATTGCAGGTCAAAAAAGAGGATCGCCAAGGGCACTGGATATTCACAAGGGCATGAGCAGATGCTATCTTTGGCGACCTCCTAAAAAACTCCCCAGCCTTAAATAGAGAGAGACCAGCTGGGAATTGTAATCAGCAACCTGACTCTCCGAAGAGTCGCACACTGATCAGAGAAGGATTAACTCCTACATGGCTGGGAGCAGTGGGCACAACTCAGCCGATGCCTGGCAGAGTTGATCATAATGGAGAAACTAGGTTACCTATCGGACCCTGGAATGTGAACAGGGCCCGACGCTGTTGCGGAAATCCGCGAGTGCAAATCTGGATAATGCATGACAGTAACTCTGTGAGGTCTCATAGGACAGTTCTGAGCACTTGTAATGTTTATTCAATGTAAATACAGCTTTAGTAATGGCCAAGTGACCTTAAAACGCTACTGAGGCTTTTTTTTTTTTTATTTCACTGCTGAATTGGTAACACTAATGTTTATTTCCTGCTCTTAATAAAATAATTACCAACAGTCATCGTCTGCTCTTCCTGGCGCTGCTTCACTCCTGTTTTGCCATCTTGAGAAAACAGCTCCTGATTTATCAGAAGCCAGAGCTAATGGTTACAAGTTCTCAAAGTAAAGACTGCTTTACACGCAGCGACATCGCTAGCGATGTCGCTCATGAAAGCACCCGCCCCCGTCGTTTGTGCGTCACGGGCAAATTGCTGCCCGTGGCGCACAATATCTCAAGGACGAGTAGCATGTACTTACCTTCCTAGTCACACAGCGGCCCGCCAATAGAAGCGAAGGGGCGGAGGCCAGCCGCATTAACAACACGCCCACCTCATTGCCGGAGGATGCAGGAACACTGCTGTTCATCGTTCCCGGGGTGTCACACATAGCGATGTGTGCTGCCTCAGGAACGACGAACAACCTGCGTCCAGCACCAGCAACGATTTTTTGAAAATGAACGACGTGTCAACAATCAACGATTAGGTGAGTAATTTTGATCTTTAACACTCGCTCATAGGTGTCACACGCAACAACGTCGCTACTGACACCGGATGTGCATCACGAATTACGTGACCCCGACGACATATCGTTAGAGATATCGTTGCGTGTAAAGCCTCCTTAAGTCTATGAGAGCTTCATTCTGGTTCTCATAGATTTACATTGTGAACTATCTTCTGGTTAACCTAGCAAACACTGAGTGAGCCAGCTGATTACCAAAAAGCAGAACAGGACCGGAGAGGCAGAAGTTGGCGGCTGGTATGTATGGCTATGGGTAAACAGAAGGAAACTATTTATCACTGGTGTCCTGCAACACATTATTTGTAAAACTTATTCAGTGCTTTAATGCTTTCTCTTCTGATCTCTATTGCTAAGCTATGGTCACTCATTATCAAAATTCACTACGAAAAACCTGTTACATTCCCTGCTTTTGTTTTTTGCCGAATATAATAATGCCTATTGTATGTAATAATATAGCTGCATGGCATAATGGGAAAGCCTGCGCGGCCACACCAGAGGTCAATCTTGTAATTATGCGACTTGAATAGTAAATAGTTCAAATTCTTTGAATCTAGCAAATTTTCTAAAATGTAACACTAATTTGATTTGTATTGATTTGCGTTGAATCAATTTGCTCATCTCTAATATAGATTATATTTTTACTTAAATAGTGGAAATTACTTAATGGGTAGATTGTGGTATGGTGATCCTATAGAACATTTATGATGACTTCTTCACTTTCATATAAGGTTAAAATTATTGTAAGGTTTAAATGTGAATAATTCTCATGTCAAATCCATCCCTCATTCACCCCTTATTAACCCCAAACACCCAGTTACAGTTATTTCAAATAAAGGATTTTATTATATAGAAAAATTGATGTCTCACCATACCACCAATATCTTGCAACTGTTACCACGTATTTCCGGACTCTAACCTTGGAAGCCACAACCATGGACTGCACAATGCAAGAAGATCAGGGGAATCCAATTAATAAAATCTTTGTCTGAATTATATATCTCCGCTATCATGGACTTTTATTATGCGATATACAAATACATTATGAAGATTCTATTCATCAGATTTGCCTGATCTTCTTGAGAAGGATTTTTCCGGTGTTTGTCTTTATTTCTTTTCACTTACAGATTAGTAATGGGGGAGTCTCACAGACCCTCCCCATTACTAATTGAGGGCTTATTGGCAGCTGTGAGCTGGCATTAACTCTTTATTACCCCAATTGCCATCGTACTAGGACAATCAGGATGAACTGGGTAAAGTTCCAGGATTGTCGCATCTAATGAATGCAACAATTTTGGTTGGCTGCAGGTCGAACTGGGTCCGATCCGGGTCTTGGGTATCTGTGGGTTTTCATGTCATCATAGTATTACATGAAAAAAACACTATTACCATCCCAGGCCTGCTGGGAGAACAGTGAAATTATCCTTTTCAGTATAACTGCTCGACAATAGCCTGCCTAATAATCAGTTATAATTGTAATAGAATTTGGTGTCTCTGCTGTGGGAAGCTGTTGTGGAAAGTCCACATAATTCCATAATTAACTGAAAAAGTAGCTGCGAGTTAGCATTGTCCTCTAGCATTGATGAGGTCCTGGGTGTGAATCTGACAGCAACATCTTTGTGGATTTTGTATGCTCTGTCCATATTTGATTTGTCTCAGTTACATTAGTTTTCATCCCATACTCCAATAAATATTAATGGCTTAAAGGGAATCTATTGTTTTAGGTTTTTGTTATTTACTTGGAGGGCTGCATGTTAAAGGGGCTGAGACTCTGATTTCAAGGATGTTTCACTTATTAGGCCATCTGCTCTTGCTTCAAATTGTTTTATCAGCAGGAGATTATCACTGTCTATTATCTCATTAGCTGCCTTGACAGCCTGGTCTAACTACACCCCAGTACTAATTAGAGGCTTACTGTCAATATGCAATGTACAAAGAAAGCTAATCAGTGTGTAGGTGGGGTTAGGTTTCCTAGGAAAGGAGTCTATGCATGCAAGTTCTTTATTGCAGTGCTTACAAGCGCTGCACAAAACTTGGCCAGATCAGACCAGCTTCAATCCCTGTGCTCATTCAATGCTGCAGAGGCAAAACTGCATTTGCTCACAGCATGGAAATGTGCACAGTTTGGGCCAGATGTGCATTCAGTCTTGCTGGTCCAAACTGTTAATCATCAGTAATGTACATGCCCCCTGGTATGCAGGAAGCCAAAAGGTTCTGGAGCAATATGCTCTCGAAAATTGAAGATGATGCAACAAGACTAAAAATAACAGTCCCAGAAGTGGCATATCCATTACATGTGCCAAGTCTAGCGGTTTTCCTGGATCTTCCCAATTGCCCTGGTGCAGTGGCAATTAGGTTAATACTTTTGTGGTTGATGTCAGCTGGGAATTGACAGCTGGTATTAATCCCAGGGATTAGTAATAGAGAGGTGTCTATCATACACCCACATTACTAACCCAGAGTGTGGAGTTAAAATAATACACAAAGGAAAAAAATAGTTTATTTCAATAAACACTCCTTCACACTCCCTTGTTTACCAATTTATTGAATTGAAAAAATTCTCAAAATTCCGACAAACGTGAGAAATTCCGGGCCTGCCGCTGACTGCCAGTGATCTATGGAGCATTGTTCTGAGAACATTCTCAGCACAAAACTCCATAGGCATCAATGGGTGTCATGGGACATTATACCATTGGATTACATCAGAACTTTGAGGATTTCTTTTTAATTAATAAATTGATGAGCACTGGAGTATAAGGGAGTGTTTATTCAAATAAACTATTTTTTTCCTGTGTTGTGTGTCTCCTATTAACTGTAAACTTACAGAGTTTGTATTGGGGGTGTCTGATAAACACCTATCCATTACTAACTCCTGGGTTTGATGCGAGCTGTCAATTCACAGCTGACATCAACCTTAGAAGTATTACCCCAATTGCAACTGCACGTGGGCAATCAGGATGAGCCAGGTAAAGTCCCGAGATTGTCGCATCTATTGGATCAGACAATACTGGGCAGCTGCAGACTTCTATTTTCAGGCGGGGGGGCAATATCCATGGACCTCCCTAGTCTGAGAATACCAGCTCCCAGCTGCAGGCTTTATCATGGCTGTGTATCAAAACTGTGGAGGACCGCATGCCATGTTTTAAAAGTATTATTAGATAATTAAAAAAAAGCTACATGCAGTCCCCCTTATTTTGATACACAGCCAAGATAAGAGCACGGCTGGGGGCTGCAACTTGTAGCCGTATACTTTATCTCTCCTGGAAAGAGGAGGGGAGCCAGCACTGCTTATGAATGGCATGCAACAATGAAAATATAAAAAGTGTAATATTCAAAAATTCATTCCTACTGTAACAATTCTATGAGATTTTTTGCAAATGATTGATCAATGATTTGAGCCCCCCTGCCATGTCATGGCAAATCTCTATAGGGGGGGTCCCTACACTATGTTATAAATTATTATCGTACCATAAGGCCTCATATAATGAGCAGGACCATATAAGAACACCACTTACCCGAGACATGTTTGAATCACTCCCATGCTGCAAGGACTGACAACTGCGAATAAAGGCAGCCCAGGTGCCAGTGTGTGTGGCAGAACTACACACACCAGCACAATGTCAGAACTGGCCCTCACAGCGCCAGACCAGCAAACATGGATGAGGGCAAAACAGGCTCAGGCAGGTGGTGTCTAAATAATGATGCCTATGGACCAGGGGGTGGTGGCTGTGTGTGAACAGGCACCAACATGAATTTTTATGGCAACAGAAGGAATTTGCAAACCACACTGAGCGTGCACGGCAAGGTGGCGGTCAACCACCGACCAGTTAAATGCAAAGAGGAGGGGAGTCAGCACTGCTTATGAATGGCATGCAACAATGAAAAAATAAAAAGTGTAATATTCAAAAATTCATTCCTACTGTAACAATTCTATGAGATTTTTTGCAAATGATTGATCAATGATTTGAGCCCCCCTGCCATGTCATGGCAAATCTCTATAGGGGGGGTCCCTACACTATGTTATAAATTATTATCGTACCATAAGGCCTCATATAATGAGCAGGACCATATAAGAACACCACTTACCCGAGACATGTTTGAACCACTCCCATTCTGCAAGGACAGACAACTGCAATGTCAGTCCTTGCAGCATGACAACTGCCACACACACTGGCATCTGGGCTGCCTTTATTCGCAGTTGTCAGTCCTTGCAGCATAGGAGCAGTTCAGACATGTCTCGGGTAGGTGGTGTTTCTTACATGGTCCTGCTCATTATATGAGACCTTATGGTACGATAATAATTTATAACATAGTGTAGGGACCCCCTATAGAGATTTGCCATGATGTGGCAGGGGGCTTAAATCATTGATCAATCATTTGCAAAAAATCTCATTGAATTGCTGCAGTAGGAATGAATTTGTGAATATTACACTTTTTATTTTTTCATTGTTGCATGCCATTCATAAGCAGTGCTAGCTCCCCTCCTCTTTGCATTTATCTCTCCTGGGTATCATAATATGGGGGGACCCTACGCCAATGTATTTACTTTTACTGCAATATAGATGCACAGACAGAATCTCTGATTGAATGCAGTCAGACACGCTATCACATAAGGTGGGGGGCGCGCCTGACTGCAACTAATCAGAGACATGGGAGCTTACGGTCAGCAGGGGAAGCAATGCATATTCATGAGGTTAATGAGCAGCCTCAGAAGTAGAGTTAGATCCATGCAACGACTGGTAGGTATAAAGTGTTTGCTCTAACCCCCCTATCCCTTCTAACACCATTTTTAAGCCCCTTGATTCAGATCTCCATAGACTTATATGGGGACTGGTGACTGGCTAGATATCCGGGATAAATTCTGGCCCCAATGAGGTTTGGACCCCCCAATCCTGGGTTTAGCGAGTCCGCCTGTCACTAATTTTTACCACTAAAATGTTGCTTTAACTCCAGATTTTCACATTTTCAAAAGGGGAATAGGTAAAAAATGCCCCATAAAGTGTTACACAATTTTTCCTGAACGTTGTAATACCTCACATGTGACTGCACAGTACTGTTTGGCCACACGGCAAGACTTCTGGGGGGGAACCGCCATTCGACTTTTGGAGCACAGATTTTATACTAGAATAATTTGTGGACTCCATTTGCAGAGCCTCTAAGTGCCAGGACAAAAGAAACCCTTCAATTGACCATATTTTGGAAATTACACCCCTCTAGAAATTCATCTACGGATGTAGTGATAATTTGTCTATGGGAAACACCCACTGAGTCAAATACAATGAATGTTGGAGAATTAAAAATTACAAATAATATCTTGTAGTGCACAGCACATTTTAGGGCCCATACATTGTGTGGATCTTGTGCCTTTGGAGAGACACACCCCATCAATTAAACAAGCTCATCTCACTACAACAATGCCAAGGATGTTGACACCAACTGTAGTTTAGGCACATTATGGTGCTCAGAAGGGAACTGAGCATTTCGAACTGGAAGTGCAGATTTTGCTGGATTTCTTTTAAGGGGGAGCCATAGCGCTTCTCCAGAGCCTTTTTGCTACTAGTAATGTGGAAGTTTCCTATATTTCCTGTTATGATCTGGTAACCGTGGAAGATTACAAAAAACTCCCATAGGTGAAAAAACACCAAGAAACAGGAGTAGTTGGAACCTGGGCTGACCGCAATCTCCTGATTATCAGACCACACTAGAAGTAGCCATGGAGCATTCCTAAAATCCTACATGCCACGTCACAGCCTGAAAAACTAGCTACGCCTCAGAGAATGAAATGAGGAAATATACCTTGCCTCAGAGCAGTCCCCAAAGGAGTAGGTTGCCTCCCACATTTAAAGATTACGGTGATATAGAAAAACACAATACTCATATAGGAAAAATAGAATTAGCAAAGGCGAGGCCCAACTAACTTGATACAAAGCAAAGGAACGGATTGTGGTCAGTGCAAAATCCCTATAGAAAAACACCAAACTCCTGATAGTAAAAGGCCCTTGAGATCATACGACCTCATCTCCACTATTCAGGTACTCCTGTAAATAATGGGAGAACAAAATACCAAAAGAACACAAAATACAGAAAAGCAGATAATTAAATCAGACAGGGATAAAAATCCGTTTTCCTGCAGGAAAGCCAGCACAGGGGAAATCCCCATGCTGACAACACAATAGCAACAAAACTTCACCTGCAAGACAACAGATACAAAGCAAAACAAGGAAAAACAACACCCTAAGGTGTAAACCAGAAAGCAAGGAAAAGCCTGAAATTTATCTGCAGACGTCTTGCTCAGGGATACAGGGAAGGAAAAATCTCCAGGTCAGGAACAGAGACAGGGAATATACAATTATAACCAGCGTCAGCCGAGCAGAGAGTGCTTTCCTATATAGACCAGACTTGTCTGCAATAGGACTTGCCCAATTCCGAATTAACACCGACACCTGTCTGAGTCAATGGCTCAGATTTAGCTCCACTACCATTCCTGGCCATCAGAGGGAGCTTTAGAACAGCACCCACACAGACGACGTTCACAACAATTTCCGTTAATAGATGATTGACCTGATTGGGGATTTGTGTTTCTGTGGGTTAAATTGAATGCTATTTAGTGGCAGTTAGGGGTACAGAACATTTTGGATGAGTTTGCATTTATCTTGTGCTCTACACTAAGTGCTTACATTAGGGTTTCCAAGAACATCTCTGAAAAACGTGAATCTGGTGAATCCTCGTAATGGATCCAATCACTATAATGAGACAGAAGACTCACCCTGGACTCTGTTTAGTCTTTGTTCTGCGGTGTCCTTCTTTTCAAAGGTGCATAAAACTATTGTTGACAGCACTTTTGTGTACGCCTAAAAAGAGGCCCAAAAAGATGAACATCGCCATACCATAGGCGCTGTTCACCTTGCAGTATAAGTGATAGGGCAGCTTTACTTCTCAGGTCAGTAGGATTACAGCAATACCAAATTTATATAGATTTTTTTTTAGGTTTGGCTACTATCACACTCAAAAATGTTTCTTTACAAAATAAAGGTATTTTTGGATCACCAGATTTTGTTTTTAAAATTTTCTGTGAACAGACTAATGTGAGGGCTTGTTTTTTTGCAGGATCATTATTTGTACAATTTTGGGCCAATAAAATATTTTTTGATCGCTTTCTATTCCACTTTTTGTGAGGCACAATCAAGAAGAAACTGCAATTCAGGAACTGTTGATTTTTATGTTTCTCTTTCTATAATGTTTACCGTGTGGTAAAAGTGATAAGACAGCTTTTTTTTTCCTCTTCATGTTTTGCTGCCTTTTCACCATGAAAATCAATATAATTTAAAAAAAAATTGTTTTTGCTTTGCAGTATTCTTAGAGCTATAACGTTTTTTATTTTTTCACTGATGGAGCTGCATGGTGGCTTGTTTTTGCTGGACAAAATTATGTTTTCAGCTGTACCATTTTTATTTACATATAACTTTCTGATCACATTATATTCCATTTTTTTGTCAGTTGTATAATAAAAGACAGTTTTTGTTACTTTTTTTACGGTGTTCACTGAAAGGGTTATCTAGTTTGGCAGTTTTATAAATCGGGTTGTTCTGGATGTGGCAATACCAAATAGGTATTTTTTTTTCCTTTATTTTTGTTTTTACATATACTTATCTATTGGAATTATTTTTTTGTTTTATATTTTCTAATTTCTTTCATATTTTTTACTTTTTTTTAACCTTTACTTAGGCCCTATATTGGGCATTAACTTTTATTACAATGATTGTCGGTATAACATATTGTAAAGCACGAAATCACGAGCTTTGCGATACATTATACGTGTGCGCACTGCACTGACAGGTATAATGTAACAGGCTTGCCATAGATGGCTGATCAGGAATTCTTCTTGACAACCTTGGATTGCCATGGCAACAATCAGGACCCCATGATCATGTTGTGAAGGTTCCAATTGAGTGGGAGAGAGAGCATATTCCCTTTCCCAGTCCCCTAAATGCTGCATTTTTTATTCATCTTGGCATTTAGGCAGTTTAAAAGCCTGCAGAAATTTGGGGACTATCCATGACTGTGACAACGGAGCTTGGCTCTAACTTATGCTGAGTTTCTGGAGGTGATCATTAGGGCACAGCATCTGTGCCTCATGTGATTACCATGACTTACATATACAGTATGTGATCGGTCGGGATCCCGTTTCTGAACATGATGTATAGGTATGTCAAATGTCATTAAGGGGTTAATGCTTTGTCCAGTCAGATCTTCTAATGATTCAGCATCCATTAGGATAGATGTTATATTACTGCTTTATGAAAAAAGCTGTGGACAAAAAGCACAATAGGGTATTACCCAATTTACATAGAAGAGATGACAAAAGGTGGTCCCTCACCTTATGTGGTTGTGTAACCTGTGGCGCCCTGGACTAGCCAGGTCATCACAGGTACTGCAACATACACCCCCACCCCGAGACAGGCACATCAGCCAGACACAAAATCCTTGTTGCCTCCCTCCAGGGGCTGATGTCCACACCCGGTGGGGTGGAGCCAGGCGGTTGGCCCCACCCACTGAGGAGTTCACAATCCTGGAGGCGGGAAAAGGAAAGAGTTCCGTTAGGGAAGTGAAGGAGTGAGGAGCAAACTGACCGTGTCCGGGTGTGTGGCCCGGGCACAAAGAGCAAGGTTGGCAGACGGTGGTGGCCGTCTGCAGGAGAGGCAGATCAACGTGGAACCGTAGGACCGGGGACGGGCGGTGGCCCGCCAGTACCGAACCGGGGAGCGAAGTGAAGCCAGCACACACAGGCAGGGCCTACGGACCCCCACCAGGCTTGGAGTCGCCATTAGAGGTCAAATCCGTCAGTGACCGGAACCCCAGGGGTTTCCTAACAGCCAAGACCCAATTGAAGGCAACCGTCCAACCAGCAGAAGGAAATACAGCTACCGCCACAGCTAGAGTTCCAAGGGCCAGAGCCTACGGGCAAAAGGGCTCCTCCGGCGCATATATACGCTGGGGAGCGGGTTACCGGTGGGAATCCATCGGGACCGAACATACACAAAGGTGCAGGGAAAGGCAGCCACCACCAACCGTCCGGGAGAAGCTACAGCAGCCGGCTGCGGGACCCGTCCATCCAGCCGTTTGGTTTACCAGAGACTTTGCGTACATTTGTGGCTGAGTGAGTACAATCATGCCACCCGGCACCGCGCTGCGCAGTCCAGGCGACCCTGCACCTCGCCAACCCTGCCTCCCCGTCACCTCACCGGGCACCGGGACAACCAACCCCTACCCAGGGAGGGGAAAACAACATCCCAGCTGCTCCCTGCCATCGCTCCCGGGATCCCCGTCACCAGCAGCGGTGGCGCCCCAACCTCACCACAACCCGTGGGTGGCGTCACGGACTAAATCCCCAAACCAAACCACCCCTTTCACTCACGGGCGAGGAGCGCCGCTCGAGTCCCCGGATCCGGCCCACCGCTCAAGCCACCGAGCAGCCATCGCAGCAGCGCCGGACCCGAGCATTTGCGAGCGCAGCGGCGTCCTTCCCCGCCCGCGACATAACCCACAACCAGTAAATGAACGTGAACAGCTGCTGCAGGATCCACGTGCCCAAAAGGGTGAAGCAGAAGTACAGAAACCTTTAATTAATACAATCAAGGGTTAATTATTTGGAAATATTTGTAGAAGAAGAACCATTGTCTGCAAATATTTATTTTGAATAAACATACGGTAATAGCAACATAGAAAATTCTAGTTGTCACTATACACCTTGGCTCCGAAATACTCAGTAGGGATATTTTTAAAAGATTAAATGAAATTGTAAAAATCCAGTCAACTTTGAAATTAACTCATAGGACATTTGCTACCAGAACATCCGAGAATAGTACATAGGCGTCCTGCCAATATTAGAGACAGCATAGAAGTTATAGAAGAGATAAAAATAAAATGAAGATGAGTGATGGCTTCCATCCAAGTCTGAGATGTAAACTTTGTCAAGAAGCAAAAATTAAAAAAAAAATGATATTAAGTCTCTTAACCCTTTAGTGACGGAGCTAATTTTCACCTTAATGACCAGACCAAATTTTGCAATTCTGACCAGTGTCACTTCATGAGGTTATAACTCTGGAACGCTTCAACGGATCCCGGTGATTCTGAGATTGTTTTTTCGTCACATATTGGACTTCATGTTAGTACCAAATTTAGGACAATATTTTTTGTGTTTATTTATGAAAAAAATTGAATATTGGCAAAAATTTTGAAAATTTAGCAATTTTCAACTTTTGAATTTTTATACCGTTAAACCAGAGATTTCTGTGACACAAAATAGTTAATAAATAACATTTCCCACATGTCTACTTTACATCAGCACAATTTTGGAAACAAAATTTTTTTTTGTTAGGAAGTTAGAGGGGTTCAAAGTTTATCAGCAATTTCTCATTTTTACATCAAAATTTACAAAACCATTTTTTTAGGGACCACATCACATTTGAAGTGACTTCAATAGGCCTAGATGACAGAAAATACCCAAAAGTGACACCATTCTAAAAACTGCACCCCCCAAAGTACTCAAAACCACATTCAAGAAGTTTATTAACCCTTCAGGTGCTTCACATGAACAAAAGCAATGTGGAATGAAAAAAAGCAAAAATTAAATTTTACCTAAAAATGTTGCTCTAACCCAAATTTATTCACTTTTAGAAGAAATAACACAACAAAATGGACCCCAAAACTTGTTCCCCACTTTCTTATGAGCGCGCCGATACCCCACATGTGGTCAGAAACCTCTGTTTGGCCAAATGGGAGGGCTCTGAACAGAAGGAGCAATATTTGAATTATGGAAAGCAAATTTGGCTGAAATAGATTGCGGGCACCATGTTGCATTTACAGGTCCGCTAAGGTACCTAAACAGAAGAAATCCCTCACAAGTGACACCATTTTGGAAACTAGACCCCTCAAGGCTTCTATCTAGGGGTATAGTGAGCATTTTAGATCCACAGGTACTTCACAGATTTTGTTAACGTTACGTTGTCATATTGAAAATTTTAATAATTTTCTCAAAAATGTTGCTTTAGCATCAATTTTCTCACTTTTTCAAGAGGTAATTCCAAAAATTTGACCTCAAGGTTTGTTAACCACTTTTTTATGAGCGCGGTGGTACCTCACATGTGGTCTGAAACCTTTGTTTGGACAAATGGGAGGGCTTGGAACGAAAGGAGCAATATTTGAATTTTAGAAAGGAAATTTGCCTGAAAAAGATTGCGGGCACCATATCGCATTTGGAGGTCCCCTAAGGTACCTAAACAGCAGAAACCCCGCACAAGTGACCCCATTTTGGAAACTAGGCCCCTCAAGGAATTTATCTAGATGTTTGGTGAGTACCCTGAACCCTCAGGTGCTTCACAGAATTTTATAACGTTGAGCCATGAAAAAAAAAAAAAAAATTTTACCACAAAATTGTTATTTCAACCAGGTAGCTTTTTTTTTTACAAGAGTAAAAGGAAAAAATTCAGCATAACATTTATTGTGCAATTTCTCCTGAGTTTGGCGATACCTTATATGTGGTGGAAATCAACTGTTTGGGCGCATGGCAGGGCTCGGAAGGGAAGGAGTGCCATTTGACTGCAAAATTGGCTGGAATCAATAGCGGACGCCAGGTTGCATTTGGAGAGCCCCTGAGGTGCCTAAACAGTGGCGGTCCCCCACAAGTGACTTCATTCTGGAAACAAGACACCTCAAGGCTTTTATCTAGGTGTATAGTGAGCAGTTTGAATCCACGAGTACTTCACAGAATTTGATAAGCTTAGGTTGCCATATTGAAAATTTTCATTTTTTTCACAAAACTGTTGCTTTAGCATCAAATTTCTCACTTTTTCAAGAGACAACAACAAACCGTGGACCCCACAGGTTGTTATCCAATGTCTTATGAGCACAGGGATACCCCACATGTGGCCAAAAACCTCTGTTTGGATAAATGGGAGGGCTTGGAATAGAAGGAGCACCATTTGAATTCTGGAAAAGTTGAAATAAATTGCGGGCACCATGTCACATTAGCAGGGCCCCTTGGGTACCTATACAGCAGAAACCCCCCACAAGTGACCCCATTTTGGAAACTGGATTTTATTCAGGAGTATAGTAAGCATTTTGAATCCACAGGTACTTCACAAAAATGTTGCTGTAGCAACAAATGTCTCACTTTTAGGCTATGTGGCCATGATCCAGCGACACGGCGTCTAGTACACAGTGTCAGCCTTCCTGCAGAGATGTGAGTGTTGTCCACGGGAGAACGCAGCTGCCCATGCCCACGATTTGGGTTCAGGCTGCTGTGGAGCTCTATGCTACCTGCAGAGAACACTCATCTCCGCAGCATAAATTGACATGCTGAGGCTCGGGAAGCTGCGCCACAGGTCGGTTTATGCTGCGGAGAAAAGAAGCACATTGGGCATGAGATTTCTAAAAATCCTTCCACTGTGCTTCTACTGCACAACACAGCGCTATGGACGCAGGGAAAACACTCTGCGCCCAAAACGCTGCAAACCCTGATTGTGGGCACATAGCCTAAAATGCTACAATGGATGAATGGATAGATGTCAAACATATATAACGTCCCACCCCCTGCATATTCTAAGCTGGCGCCCTTTAGTGCCTTTCATGTGGCACTAAAGGGTGCCTAGCCTTGTATTTAGCCCCCCAAAAAATTAATAATTAAAATAAACGACGTGGGGTCCCCCCTATTTTTGATAGCCAGCTAGGGTAAAGCAGACAGCTGTAGCCTGCAAACCACAGCTGACAGCTTCACCTTGTCTGGTGATCAATTTGGAGGGCTCCCCAGGCGTTTTTTTTTTAAAAAAAAAAACGTGGGGTCCCCCCCAAATTAGATCACCAGCCAAGGTGAAGCGGACAGCTGGGGTCTGGTATTCTCAGGGTGGGAAGAGCCATGGTTATTGGACTCTTCCCAGCCTAAAAATAGCAGGCCGCAGCCGCCCCAGAAGTGGCGCATCCATTAGATGCGCCAATCCTGGCGCTTCGCCCCAGCTCATCCCGCGCCCTGGTGCGGTGGCAGACGGGGTAATATATGGGGTTGATACCAGCTGTAATGTCACCTGGCATCAAGCCCTGGGGTTAGTGATGTCACGGCATCTGAACAGATACCCGACATCACTAACCCAGTCAGTAATAGAAAAAAAAAAGACAAAAAAAAAATTTATTTGAAAAAACACTCCCCGAAACATTCCTCTTTTACCAATTTATTGAAAATAAAGAAATTCCGGTCGCTGTAATCCATTTTGGAGGTCCCACGCCGACTCTGGATCTTCTAGAATATGGGGGGCACGTTCAGGGAACGTAGCCCCCATTTTCTGGAAGAGCAAGCTCTCCATGAGCAGTGTGGGTGCAGTAATCTGAGAATACTGCACTCACACTGCCCCGGTCCAACCTAGGGCAGAGTGACCTGCAGTAACCTCATTCCAGAATATGAGGGGCACGCTCACAGAACGTACCCCCCATTTTCTGGAACAGCAGTCTCTCCATGTGAGGAGTGTGACTGCAGATTACCGCACTCACCCTCCCCCGGTCCACAGTGGAGTAGCTTGTGCAGTTGCGACGTCAGCAGGATCCCTGCTTGCAGGGATCCAGCTGACAGCCGCTGTCTGCGCATGCGCCGCCAGCTTTGAAGAAGGAGGCGGCGATCGCGGGCCCGGAGCACCAGCAGCCAGGTAACGTATAACCGGGGGCTGGGGGGGGGTGACGGGGGGTGACCTAGTGGGACCTGGGGACACCTTTCTGCCGCATGTGACGTGTCACATGCGGCAGAAAGAGCAGAATGAAGGCGGCCGCGCGCTGTGCGCCGCCATCTTCCACGCTCCGGAGGGGGGAGGGGGGTGGTGGCTCTGGAGAACCGGAGGGGGCTCCGGTGACCAGAGGGCTCCGGTGGACCGGAGGAGGGGTCAGGGGGAGGACATTTCCCTCCGATCTGAAATGTTTGATCATTTCAGATCGGAGGGAAATGACTGCAGAGCCGGCGCCGGCGGCAGTTTTCTGTGCGCTTCGGCGCCATTTTGGATGTCCGGTGGGGGTAGGGGTGGGGGTGGGGGGACTCTCCGGTACCGGGGGCTTTGGGGGCACTAGGGGGTTAGATTTCTTTCTCATCTGACATGTTTGATCATGTCAGATGAAAAAGAAATCAGTTTTACCGGCCATTTCTTTTTTTTTCATGTGTTCGTCGGTATACAGTGTATACCGCCAATCACATGATCGGGGTCCAAAAAAAACACCCCGATTCATAATCTGGGGGGTCTCAGCTACCCCCGGTAGCTGAAACCCCCGAGATTTTCGGTCGCTGGGGGGCGCTACAGGGTTTTTTCGGGCCGCCGCTTTAAAGCGGCGGAACAGAATAAGTACCCTGTTTTGCCGCCGCTTTAAGTCGTATGGCCGTCGTTATGAGGTTAAAGGCACAGATGGAATGGAGCTCTTTATTAAAACACTACTCCAGCATTTTTTTTCAGTGCTGGAGTGGTGTTTTTAATGTAAGGTTTCTGCCCCTAATAATATACTCACTCTCCAATATCATCATCTTTTATCAGCACCACTCCAGTCTCGCAAAATCCATCTTGGGACCGCAACATTTGACTGGCTGGAAGTCAGAAGATACAAGTTCATCTCAATAAATAAGAATATCATCAAAAAGTTAATTTAATTCAGTAATTCAATACAAAAAGGGAAACTCATATATTACATAGAGTCATCATTACACACAGAGTTATCTATTTCAAAGTGTTTATTTCTGGTAATGTTGAGAATTATGGCTTACAGCCAATGAAAACCCAAAAGTCATTATCTCAGAAAATTAGAATATTATATAAGACCAAGTGAAAAAATTATTTTAAATGCAGAAATGTTGGCCTACTCAAAAGTCTGTACAGTAAATGCACTCAATACTTGGTTGGGGATTCTCTTGCATGAATTACTGCATCAATGCGGTGTGGCATGGGGGCGATCAGCCTGTAGCACTGCTGAGGTGTTATGGAAGCCCAGGTTGCTTTGATAGCAGCCTTCAGCTCATCTGCATTGTTGGGTCTGGTGTCTCTCATCTTCCTCTTGTCAATACCCCAAAGATTCTCTATGAGGTTTAGGTTAGGTGAGTTTGCTGGCCAATCAAGCACAGTGCTTCTGTGGTTATTAAACCAGGTATTCGTAGTTTTGACAATGTGGAAATGTGCCAAAGTCCTGATGGAAAAATTTTTTTCTATTTCTAAAAAGCTTGTCAGCAGAAGAAAGCATGAAGTGCTCTAAAATTTCCAGGTTTCCAGGATGCGTTGACTTTGATTTTGATAAAACACAGTGGACCTTCACCAGCAGATGACATGACTCACCAAACCATCACTGATTGTGGAAACTTCACCTTAGACCTCAAGCAGCCTGGATTGTGGCCTCTCCACTCTTCCTCCAGACTCTGGGACCTTGATTTCCAAATGAAAGGCAAAATTTACTTTAATCTGAAAACACCTTGGACACTGAGCAACAGTCCAGTTCTTTTTCTCCTTGGCCCAGGTAAGAAGCTTCTGGCACTGTCAATTGGTCATGAGTGGCTTGATACAAGGAATGCGACAGTTGTAGCCCATATCCTTGATATGTCTGTGTGTGGTGGCTCTTGAAGCACATCCTCCAGTATCAGTCCACTCCTTGTGAATCTACTCCAAATTTTTGAATGGCCTTTTCTTAACAATCCTCTCAAGGCTGCGGTTATCCTGGTTGCTTGTGCACCTTTTTCTACCACAACTTTTTCCTTCCACTCAACGTTCCATTAATATGCTTGGACACAGCACTCTGTGAACAGCCAGCTTTTAGCAATGACCTTTTGGGGCTTACCCTCCTTGTGGAGTGTGTAAGTGACTGGCTTCTGGACATCTTTCAAGTCAGCAGTCTTCCCCATGATTGTGTAGCCTACTGAACCAGACTAATTGACCATTTTAAATGCTTAGGAAGCCTTTGCAGGTGTTTTGTGGTAATTATTCAAATTTTCGGAGATAATGACTTTTGGGTTTTTATTGGCTGTAAGCCATAATCATCAACATTAACAGAAATAAACACTTGAAATAGATCATTCTGTTTGTAATGACTATTTAATTTATGTGTTTCCCTTTTTGTATTGAATTACTGAAATAAATTAACTTTTTGATGGTATTCTAATTTATTGAGATGCACTTGTATGTTACAAGCTCTCAATGCAAGTAAATAGACTTGAATTGAAGATTGATCTATGAAACACTGGGGCAGCCGGGAGGTCACAAAGTGCCGGAGAC
The DNA here is from genome assembly GCF_048569485.1 of Anomaloglossus baeobatrachus. Taxonomy (NCBI): domain Eukaryota; kingdom Metazoa; phylum Chordata; class Amphibia; order Anura; family Aromobatidae; genus Anomaloglossus; species Anomaloglossus baeobatrachus. Next base: position 662,039,233 of record NC_134353.1, on the reverse strand, counting down.
CAACGAGAATTGTCATTGATAGATGAAGAAACTAGAAAATGAGGAATAAGGCTGGGGGCAGAGGACTTAGCTTTAAAGCACCACACCAGTGATAAAATAAAACAAAAATGCTGGAGAGCTTTAATATTTTCTGCACTTGTAACAATATGTGTGTGATCTACAGTGCCTACAAGTAGTATTCAACCCCCTGCAGATTTAGCAGGTTTACACATTCGGAATTAACTTGGCATTGTGACATTTGGACTGTAGATCAGCCTGGAAGTGTGAAATGCACTGCAGCAAAAAAGAATGTTATTTCTTTTTTTATTTATTTTTTTTTAAATTGTGAAAAGTTTATTCAGAGGGTCATTTATTATTCAACCCCTCAAACCACAAGAATTCTATTTGGTTCCCCTAAAGTATTAAGAAGTATTTCAGGCACAAAGAACAATGAGCTTCACATGTTTGGATTAATTATCTCTTTTTCCAGCCTTTTCTGACTAATTAAGACCCTCCCCAAACTTGTAAACAGCACTCATACTCGGTCAACATGGGAAAGACAAAGGAGCATTCCAAGGCCATCAGAGACAAGATCGTGGAGGGTCTCAAGGCTGGCAAGGGGTACAAAACCCTTTCCAAGGAGTTGGGCCTACCTGTCTCCACTGTTGGGAGCATCATCCGGAAGTGGAAGGCTTATGGAACTACTGTTAGCCTTCCACGGCCTGGACAGCCTTTGAAAGTTTTCACCCGTGCCGAGGCCAGGCTTGTCCGAAGAGTCAAGGCTAACCCAAGGACAACAAGGAAGGAGCTACGGGAAGATCTCATGGCAGTGGGGACATTGGTTTCAGTCAATACCATAAGTAACGTACTCCACCGCAATGGTCTCCGTTCCAGACGAGCCCGTAAGGTACCTTTACTTTCAAAGCGTCATGTCAAGGCTCGTCTACAGTTTGCTCATGATCACTTGGAGGACTCTTGAGACAGACTGGTTCAAGGTTCTCTGGTCTGCTGAGACCAAGATCGAGATATTTGGTGCCAACCACACACGTGACGTTTGGAGACTGGATGGCACTGCATACGACCCCCAAGGATACCATCCCTACAGTCAAGCATGGTGGTGGCAGCATCATGCTGTGGGGCTGTTTCTCAGCCAAGGGGCCTGGCCATCTGGTCCGCATCCATGGGAAAATGGATAGCACGGCCTACCTGGAGATTTTGGCCAAGAACCTCTGCCCCTCCATCAAGGATCTTAAGATGGGTCGTCATTTCATCTTCCAACAAGACAACGACCCAAAGCACACAGCCAAGAAAACCAAGGCCTGGTTCAAGAGGGAAAAAATCAAGGTGTTGCAGTGGCCTAGTCAGTCTCCTGACCTTAACCCAATTGAAAACTTGTGGAAGGAGCTCAAGATTAAAGTCCACATGAGACACCCAAAGAACCTAGATAACTTGGAGAAGATCTGCATGGAGGAGTGGGCCAAGATAACTCCAGAGACCTGTGCCGGCCTGATCAGGTTTTATAAAAGACGATTATTAGCTGTAATTGCAAACAAGGGTTATTCCACAAAATATTAAACCTAGGGGTTGAATAATAATTGACCCACACTTTTATGTTGAAAATTTATTAAAATTTAACTGAGCAACATAACTTGTTGGTTTGTAAGATTTATGCATCTGTTAAGAAATCCTGCTCTTGTTTGAAGTTTGCAGGCTCTAACTTATTTGCATCTTATCAAACCTAAATCTGCAGGGGGTTGAAGACTACTTGTAGGCACTGTATATGCTAGAATGCCCTTTTAGCAAAAAAAAATCTGTAGGAAGGGCAGGTAGAAAACTATAGAAACCTTTGAATGAGCATATTAATAATATTAAAAAGGATCATAGTGGCTCTTCTCACTATGCAGTTGTCCATAAATAAAGTCCTTTGGCCACAAAGTTTCATGTTATAGAGAATATAAAGTATAATTGGAGAGGGAAGGGTAATATTAATAAAATGAGTGAAAGAGAAGGGTATTGGATTTTTATGAGAAATAATGTGTGTTAGGAGCAGCACCTACCACCGTTCCCGATTCGTTACATACACCACTCGCTCTTGACAAATATGTCGTAAAGAGGAACTCCCACACTCACTCATCCACTCACCTTGTGCAATAGCTAAGAGCACCCCTCAGGTAGTTTTCGCATCCATACCAAACTTTTTGCTGCCTCCAGTTACCGTTTTTCTTGGCCAGTTAGATGCTTGCACCAGATAAAACACTAGCACCCAAGCCACCCAGCTTTTCCAAGCACCTGCTAGGTACATTTTTGCACTCTTGTATACACAAGGTAAAACAATCAAGCAATACACTCGCTCTTTGGGTTTGTGGGAAGGTTTAGAACAAGGAACAAACTTATAAAATTTTAGATTTGAATTTACAAAAAGTACAATGCTTAGAAAGGTGATGGAACTAGAAAAAGACATACATACAGGGAAAAAAACAGCATAAAATAAAAGGGAGAATATACAGATACATATTACAAGGGGGTCTCCTGGGGTCTGACACAGATCATTATTAGATGACATTTGATAAATTGTCTTTCCAGAACCTTCTCTCCTCCTTCAGCTGAGGTCAGAGAAGAATGGCGGATTAGATTTGATTTTAACCCAATTTGCAGCAAAATATTTTCCCCCAGGAACCTCCTACGTTTTTAGTCACTGCAACATGGCATTAAGATGCAATAACAAGCGATCAAAAAGTAGCATCTGCACAAAAATGGTATAATTCAAAATGTCAGCTCAAGGCGCAAAAAAATAAGCCATCACTGAGCCCCAGATTCCAAAAAATGAGACCGCTATGGGTCTTGGAATATGGCGTCAAAAGTGCAATTGTTTTTTGGACAAATGTCTGGGGATTTTTTTTCATCCTATTGTTAAAAGTAAAACTGTACAAGTTTGGTATCTATGAACCCATACCGACCTAAGGCATTATACTGACACATTGATTTTATGATATAGTGAACATGATAAATAAAAGAGCCAATAAACAATTGTGCATTCGCACTTTTTGCAATTTCACCGCAGTTGGAATATTTTTTCCTGTTTTCCAGTATACTATATGGTAAAACTAATGATTTCATTCAAAAGTACAACTTGTCCCTCAAAAAGTAAGCCTTCATATGGCAAGATTGACAGAAAAATAAAAAAAAAGTTTTGTCTCTTGGAAGAAGGGAAGGAAAAATGAAAAATGAAAAATGGAAAATTGCCTGGGGTAAAGAGGTTAAAGGAAAGCAAGCGTGGTCTGTCTCTCATCTTCTCAATTAAGCTTCTTTGGTCGTCTACTGCTCTGGTCTTCAATGTTGCTAATTTCTTGGTGCTTCTCCAAATTTTTCTCTTGCTTCTCCAAAAGAGCTTAAGCAGCACACCTGGAAAGCCAAATTTGTCTTGAAATATTTACCTGAGAGAGATCTTGTTGGTGCATTATAAACATTGTGTCTTGTTGCTGTGCTTAGTCTTGACATGGTGTATGACTTGTGGCATGAGAATGTCTTCCAACCTCACCATTGTAGCAGAGTCTAAGGGGCACTTTGCACACTACGACATCGCAGGTGCGATGTCGGAGGGGGTCATGTCGAAAGAGACACACTTCTGGCATCGCACTCGACATATTAGTGTGTAAATCCTAGATGATGCGATTAACGAGCGCAAAATCGTCATAATCGTATCTTCGGTGTAGTGTCTGGGAATTCCATAATTACGCGACTGCGACAGGTACGATGTTGTTCCTCATTCCTGCGGCAGCACACATAATAAGGAGGCGGGTCGCCGGCCAGATCGACGTCGCAAGGCAGGTGAGTCCATTTGAAGCTGCCATAGCGATAATGTTCTCTACGGCTGCTATCACAAGATATCGCTGCTGCGACGGGGGCAGGGACTATCGTGCTCGGCATCGCAAGCATCGGCTTACGATGTCGTTGCGTGCAAAGTGCCCCTAACTATTCCTCACCTAGTTTAAGCTCCTCACACAGCTGTTTCTGTTTCAGTTGTTAATAACTGTGTTTCATCTTACATATGAAATGTGATCATTAGCACCTGTTTGGTTCAATTGATTTCTCATACATCTAACTATATTTTCATAAAATCCATCACTTTGTGCAAGTATACCTAAAAGAATTGATACCGATTTGAAGGCAAAGGTTGGACACACAAAATATTAATTTGATACAGATTTCTCTTTAGTTCATTTACTTTGCATTTTGTTAATTAATAAAAATAGACTAACGCTTCTATTTTTAAAAACATTCTTAAATTACAGCATTTTTTCCATACCTGCTGAAATCGTTTGAACAGTATTATATATAACAAATCTATAAATGACAAAACTTTTTAAACTTTTTTTCATTAAAAATTCATTAGGTTTATTTAAAGATGGAAAATTTAAAGTTTTGAACCTTATTATTCGAGATGTCTGCAGTTCCCCATAGCATGTAGCAAATTATGACTGATGGCAATATATACTTGCATAATCACTGCTTGGAGTTGAACACAATTTTGTGTTTTTGTTTGTCCATCCACTGTTTGAGGATTGACCACATGTTGTTAAGGAGATTGAACTTTTGGGTCCATGGCTAGAATACTTCCCGGATCTCAATGTTTTGTTCACCAAGCCAGTTAGTTTTAACTTTTGCCTTGTGACATGGTGTTCCATAATTCTGGAAAAAGCACTGTTCACTGGATCGTTAGGAGACGTTGCTCTTGGAAGACATTTAGATAACATTCTTTATTCATAGTAGTATTCTTAGACAAAATTGCCAGTGAGCCGATGCCCTTGGATGAAAAGGAACCCCATATGTGAATTGCCTCAGGATGGTTTACTGTTGGCATGACTCTGGAGGAATTGTATTTCTCATCTTTTCTTCTTTGAACAATCATTCTTTCAGATGTTCCAAACAGTATGGAGAGTGCTTCATCAGTGAAAATAACTTGGCAGGTAGTATAGGAACTGTACTGCAGAGAACTGGGGTGAAGTTATTTTTTCTAAAGACGCTCACCTCAGAATTTTTGGAACATCTGGAAGAAATGGTCAGACTTCAGCATGTCTGGACTTGTATCCTATTGAGCACATCTAAGGCATTATTGATCAGCAACTGCAAAGGGATCTGCCTGTAGCGGATCATGATGATTTGTATCTATTTGTATTTCTCAGCATGGCAAAAAATTCATCAGACAATCATTTATAACCTCAGTGATTGTGTACCAAGGTATTTAAGAACACATATTTGTCAGTGGGGATGATGCAGCTGTAATGTTTAAACTAGGGACTGGGGGGAGGATAATTACTGTACAAGAGGGGAAGAGAATGTAACTAGTGACCTGTGCATAAAGAATGAAAGTGATGGTGGTAAGGGACGAGGGGTTAAAACAGTTAGTACACTAAGGAGGAATAGAGGTACAGAAAATTAAGTAAAGTGCATGTACACTAATGTCAGAAGCCTCACCAACAAGATTAGAAAGACATGGAACCCCCTGGGGTGGAGGGGCGACATGACCAGGGGGAAGGTGAAGGAGTGATGGGGTTAATAGGGACATTATTTACAGGGTATGCCAAATATGGCATTTGTGGGTGGTTTAGCTGGGGAGGAAGAGGAGGAGCAGGGAAAGGGTTAGTTGGGAAGCATTAGAGGGTTACCTCCTCTTGACTTCCGGACTCAAAGGGAACTGGACATGGACTAAAGATGGTGGAACTCCAGGAGATCGAGCGTCTTATCCGGGCAGCGGTAGCAGCGCACAGGCCCCTGGCAGTGCAGTCCCACATCAGGGCTGCCGGGGTTAACCTGTTGGCGCCTTTCCCGCACTCCCCCAGTAGCAGCGGGCGGAGGTCACTGCCCCCCCGCAGGTATTCCCCGAGCGCGAGGGGACGAGGAGGAGATGTCAAGGCCCCTCCGGGGACGCTCCGCGTCGGACCGAGCAGCAGCAGCTTCTGGCGGCTGCTCCGGCTGGCGGGAGGAATCAGAGTTCCAGCCACGATGGCCGGGAGGTGGGAGTGGCCAGCATGGGACATACTTCCGGTCCCGGGCCTCGGGCTGGAGTTGGAGTGACGGCGGCGGCTCCTGGCCGGGAGCGCGTCCGGTGGCAGAGTGAGGCCAGCATATCCCCCTGCAGTCGGCGGGGGGACCGCGGGGCTGCAGACGGCAGGAGGTCCAGTGCCAGGAGGAGGTCGGGTGTGCTGGATTCTGGTGTGGCGGTGAGTGGGAGTGACGGCGGGAGCCCTGAGGTGACCGCCCAGTCACTCAGATCGGTCGTGCAGCCCCCGGTAGCAGCGGTCTCCCTTTGGGGAGGGAGGACCCGGTGGCAGGAGGCCTGCGGTGGCCCTGGAGGGCCAGAGGCGGTGACAGCTGGGGTCCAGAGCTGGGCATCAGTGAAACCGAGTGTGGAGCCCCCTGGCAATCGGCAAGGGGGAGGGCACAGTCGGAAGAGGTCGAGACCCAGGCTGACGGCACGGGCGACAGGACGGTCTCCTGGGCTGTCACCGTGGGGCAAGTGACAAAGCGGGGACGACTTTGCCCACGCGGTGGCCCGGACAGGTGGCCGTGGTGGGGGAGGTGCTGCGGAGGTGCCTCCCGGATCTAGGATGGAAGAGGACAACGGCGGCGAAGAGGAGGAAGAGGACATCGGGATGTCAGAAGATTCAGACGGACGGATGGCAGAGGACAGCGAGGCGGCAGTTCTGGGGGATGCCGAGCTGCGGTTGGGTGAGACAGCTGCGGTGTTGGCAGGGTTTGCACAGGCGGGGTGTTCGGGAAGGGGGGGGTGGCTGCGGATACAGCAGGGCCCGGGGGATCGGCAGTGTGGAGCCAATTGTTGGGGCTGTTGCAGGGGTTGGTGGCGGCTTCCGGCGCAGCGGGGGGGGCTCAGGCGCCAGCGGCGGTATCGGTGGGGATGGTGGAACAGAGTACTGCAGCGGCGGGGGGGGGAGGGGGCGTGCGAGGCGGGGGGCGGGGGCGAGATGATGAGTGCGGCTGGGGGCACGAAGGAGAAAGAAAAGGAGAAGGAGGACGAAGTGGTGCGGCTGGACAATAGGGCAAAAAGCGAGGTATATGTATGTTTTGAGGGCCCGTTGGGGGCCCATTTGAAAAAGGAGGTGAGGGACAAGATTTGGAAAGGGGAATATGTGGAGATATCTTCGCTGTTGCCCCTGGAAAAATTTAATCTAGATAGGGTCAAGCCGAACAACTCCAAGAAGGAGAAGGACGAGGAGGAAAAACACCGTTATAGGATTATTCCTCGGACATTTGCGAACTGGCTGCAAGTGTTTGCAATCTTGGCAAGTGTTATTGGGGAAAAGGAGCCGTTCAGATTTGTTTGGCTATATGGCTGCGATAGGAGAGGCCTATAGGGTTTACGGCGGGTTGGCGTGGCTGCGCTATGACAAGCAATTTAGGCAGAGGAAGGCATTGCGGCCGGATCATAAGGATATATCCTTATGGATGCGGCTGATGTCGGCTCCGAGTCAGCCCTTTCGGGGGGTGCCGGGGGACCGGGCGCCGGGTCCCTAACAAGCCAGAAGAAAGGTTTCTGTTGGCAGTACAATGAGGGCCAGAGTGAGTTTGGAGCTGCCTGTCGCTTTAAGCATGAATGCTCGGAATGTGGAGGGGGACACAGTCTGTCCAAATGCTTTAAGAAAAGGAAAGGAAAGGCTGGGGACGGGGCTGGTAAGAGGGAGGACGTCGGTGAAGGTAGAAGTGATGGCTCCGTTTTTAAATAGGTATCTGGACGGTGAGTCGGCAGCATTGTTATGGTTTGGTTTTTCTGACGGATTTCGTATTCCGTCGGTTTTTGGTTCATCGGTTCCACCGTATCGAAATTTGCATTCTGCTAGGGAACATGCGGAGGTGGTAGTTGAGAAACTGGAAAAGGAGGTGGAGCTGGGTAGGATGGGCGGCCCTTATGATGCCCCGCCGTGTTTAGATTTGGTGGTTTCGCCGCTAGGGGTTGTGCTGAAGAAGGAGCGGAACAAATTTCGACTCATTCATCATTTATCTTATCCGGAGGGGTTGTCGGTGAATGATGGCATCGTGCCAGAACTGTCGGCGGTGTATTATGTGTCAATTGACAAGGCGTTGGACTTGGTCAGGGCAGCGGGTCGGGAAGCATTGATGGCGAAGGCAGATGTGGAGGCGGCGTTTCGGTTGTTACAGGTTCATCCGGATAGTCAGCATCTGTTGGGTTGCTGGTGGGATGGCAGTTATTATGTTGATCGTTGTTTGCCAATGGGCTGTTCGATTTTGTGTTCTTATTTTGAAATGATTAGTTTGTTTGTAGAGTGGGTGGTGCGGGATGTGTCCGGGCTTATGTCCATTATTCATTATTTGGACGATTTCTTTTGTGTCAGGACGGCGGGTTCGATGGTTTGTGCGGGGTTGTTATTTTCGTTGCAGAAAGTTGCGAGCAGCTTTGGAATTCCTTTGGCGCCAGACAAGACGGAAGGCCCAGCGCCGGTGATGCGTTTTCTAGGGAATGAGATTGATTTCATAGCTATGGAATGTAGGTTGCCAGAGGAGAAGGTTCGTGATTTGAGGGCTGCGGTGGAAGGGGTGAAAGCGGCAAAGTAGGTGCGGCTTAAAGTGGTGCAGTCCTTGCTGGGTAAATTGAATTTCGCGTGCAGGATTATGCCGATGGGGAGACTATTTGCGAGACGGTTGGCGACGGCTACAGCAGGTGTGAAATCATTGGCTCATTTTGTGCGAATCACGAGGGTGATTAAGGAAGATCTTCTGGTATGGGATATTTTCTTGCAGTGTTTTAATGGCCGGGCATTGGTGATGGAGAAAGTAGCGTCTAACGGGGCTTTGTAGCTGTACACGGATGCGGCTGGGTCGGCCGGGTTTGAGGTGGTCTTTCGGGGTCACTGGTGTGCGGGTGAATGGCCAGAGGTGTGGCGAGAGAACGGGCTGGTCAGGAATTTGGCTCTGCTGGAATTGTTTCCCATCGTGGTGGCAGTTAAGTTATGGGGGGCCCAGTTTTCCGGGAGGAAGGTGTGCTTCCGTTGTGATAACAGTGGTCAATTAACAATTTGTCTGCAAAATCAGAGCTGGTGGTGGTGTATTTGCGGCATTTGTTGTTGAGATGTCTGCAGCAGAATGTACAGGTGGTGGCAAAGCATGTTCCAGGAGTTGACAATGGGGTGGCTGACGCTTTGTCTCGTTTTCAGCTCAGCAGGTTTCGGGCGCTGTTGCCATGGGCGGACGAGGTCGGAGTGGAGTGTCCAGAGGAATTGTGGAATCTGGTGAGGCTGTGATCTCGGACTTGATCCGGAATTCGGTGACCGAGGTGACTTGGTGCCATTATGCCAGGGTGTGGGCCGAATGGGAGGAGTTGTTGGAATCGATGTTTGAGGGGGAGAGAGTGGATCACTTGGTGGCGTTATTGACGGTGGTGAGTAATGATTTATCGGCTGGACGATCGGCGTCGGCCGTGGCTTATCGGGTGGCGGCGGTTGCGTTTTGGTTAAAGATGAGAGGGGAGCGGGATGTTTCACAGGATTTTTGGGTTCGGCAGGCTTTGAAGGGTTTTCGCCGCGGTGTAAAGGAAAGGGATGAGAGGCGACCTATATCGTTTGGTTTGTTGAGAAGGTTGGTGGGTAGCCTGAGGGGCATTTGTTCGTCGGCTTATGAGACGGTTTTGTTCAAGACGGCTTTCGGCCTTGCTTTTTATGGGGTTTTCCGGATCGGAGAGCTGGTAAGCCCATCCAGGGTGACGGGTGGTGGTCTGATGCTTGAGGAAGTGTGTGTGGAAAGTAGACAGCCGGAGTGCCAGATTCACCGGTCAAAAACGAATCAGATGGGTCGCGGTAGGTTGGTTGTGTTATACGCGGTTCCAGGGGAGGAATTGTGCCTGGTGCGTTTAGTGGAGAGATTTTTGGCCGTGAGGGGGGCCAACCGGGACCGTTCTTGCGGCATATGGATGGGTCTTTCTTGTTGTGATATCAGTTTGTGGCGGTCCTGCGGAAGAGTTTGCGTGGGGTGGGGGAGCGCCCGGAGGATTTCGGGTCGCATTCCTTCAGAATTGGTGCAGCTACATTGGCCTCTCGGTGGGGGCTTGGAGATTAGGTGGTGAAGCGCATTGGCAGGTGGGAATCCTCTTGTTTTCGGCGGTATGTGCGATCGCAGTTGTTATAACAGTAAGCTAGTTTGGGGTTAGGTGAATGTGGACTCACGGTTTTGAATACGTATATATATATATAAAAAAAAAAAAAAAAAGATGAGTTTTTTGTTTTATTGATGTTATAACCTTGTTTTTGTTTTTGTTTGTTGTAGGAGTGTGCCTGGTATGGATTTTGGGGCATTCCTTAGTTTTTTGGGGTGCCGGTCGGGCTGAGACTCATTCGAATGGATCTGGATCGTTCGCAAGCGGCCGTTAGGTGGATCGGTGTCCGGGGCATGGAGTGGTGCAGGGTGGTCCCGGAATTTCGGTTTTATTGTAATATGGAACGGCCTCCGGATGTGCTGGTGTTACATGTGGGAGGTAATGATTTGGGTGTTCGGGCATCGCGGGAGTTAATACGGGATATAAAAATTGTCTTGCTGCGATTGTGGAGGCATTACCAGGGATTGATTGTCGTGTGATCCCACATAGTGGCCAGGTTTTCGTGGAGGGGGGCTCGGTCGGTGGACAAGGTTAACAAAGCCAGGGCTCAGGTGAACAGGGTGGTGGCGTGAGTTGTGGCCAGGAATGTTGGGATTGTGTTGAGTCACAGGGAGTTGGAGTCGCAAAATTGGCAGTTTCGGAGGGGGGATGGTGTGCATCTCAACGACATCGGTTCAGATTTATGGGCGTTGGGCTTGCAGGATGGTGTGGAGCGAGCTTTTGGTGTGTGTCACGTGGTCTGTCCTGTGACGGGGGGTAAGTCTGGTCCAGAGGTTTGGAAGTGATTTGTAACTGGACCGGGAGACATCGTCTTGGTATGGTGGCTCTCGGTTCCGGGATGTTGCAGGCACGGGGTTCTGGTAAAGTGTGGGGTATCAATCCGTGGGTGATTGGTACCTCATCCCTGGGTCGGTGTGTTGCGGCCAGGGATAGGGGGAGTAGTAGTTCATGGACTGGACCTGCCCCGGGAGGTCATGTTGAATTGTATTGTCTATTGTTAGCTTTATGTTGTTGGTTGGGGTCGCCCGTTGGACGGCGTTCCCAAGGTTTTATTATGTAAATAATAGGCAATAAAAGGCTGCTGTGGCCATTTGAACCAAGGCGCATGCAGTCCGTGTGTTTATTTACATATGTTAATAGTTTGGTAACACAGACATCACGACTGGAGAATCCTCCCTCAGCTGGTCATGGCTTCTTCATGCCACTAATTTTAATTTAAAATGAAACAACTTCGATGCAATTGAAGTATAGACTTCCAGGTTTAATTAAAGGGGTTAAACAAAAATATCCTGTAAAACATTTTGGAATTGTAACCATTTTCCTACAGAGCCTCAAAAGTAATTGGACAAATTTACTTTATAAATAAAGTGTTCATTTATAATATCTTTAAGAATTAAAAAACCAAGGCTATCATATACCAATGGACACATAAAGTGATTCATGCAATAGTATTATTTAAAAAAAAAAAATCAAATTTTATTCACATACAGTATATATAAAAATACAGAGACAACTACTCCCGCGAGGGAACACAGCACTTACCTGGATATACAGTATATAACTCCATCACACGGACCATATATAAATTACTGATATTCATACACATGCATTCATTACATATAACTAACCTTCCCATACATATTATATCAAATGTTTAAGTAGAGCCCTAAAGTAAAAAAGTGCACTGGTGCAACTGCTTATTATGCAGTGATCCATATGTGTCTTTGTACTATGCAGAAATCCCTACAGTGCATGAAATCACTTTATGTGTCCATTGTATAGGATAGACTTTGTTTTTTTTAGTGTTGAGTTTGTATTTTGAGTGTCATGCATTTACATGTAAAGAATTCTGTCAGGACATTTAATTGATACATTTTTAATGTCTTGTAGAGAATATTGATGAGCGAGCACTAAAATGTTTGGCAAATCGGAATGCTCGAGTGCTCGTCTCGTGTAACAAGTATAATGGAAGTCAATGGGAAAATTGAGCATTTTTCAGATAACGTCCGCATGACGTAAGAGGGCATGAAAATTGGTGAAATAGTGCTAAATGGAATCGGAACAGCATGGGGAAGATGTTTTGACACATGTTGACACCTAGGTCGCTGCTGGGAGCAATGTTATCAGAGTATTATGCCACTTTTACAGACTCAATAAAACATACAAAACGTAGCATAAAATGGATTTCACAGAAAAAAAAATGTTAGCAAACACTCTTTCCTATATAATGACTTGTATATAAAGCAAATTAAAAAAAAAAACAGGAAAAAATGAAAATACCTCCTCCACTGTTTATAGGTTTCAGAGAAGAGTAGAGAGGGGTGATTCAATGCCGCACCAATGATCACTTGTTCAGATGTCAGATTAATGTATCTTGATTATTTGCATAGGTCTACGCGTTTCAGGAGCTCAGCTCCCTTCCTCAGGACCGTCAAGCACAAAGAGAAACATCAAATCACTTGAGATTTGATGTTTCTCTTTGTGCTTGACGGTCCTAAGGAAGGGAGCTGAGCTCCTGAAACGCGAAGACCTATGCAAATAATAAAGATACATTAATCTGACATCTGAACAAGTGATCATTGGCGCGGCATTGAATCACCCCTCTCTACTCTTCTCTGTTATCTGCCGTTTGGGTAGCTGCGGCCATGATCAAGTTGTATACGCGATTACAGTAGTTGTGACTCTCACAACCAAATCTGGTGAGTAAGATTACTCCCCCCTCCCCACCCCGTACATATTGGGGTAAGACCCTATTTGCGCTTTTCTCTCCACAGTTTTTCCCTTGTACTGTTTATAGGTTTACAAGTAGCAATTTCACAGTGTTTTTGTACTTTATCATTGCTTTCAATAGTGAAAAAAACACACTGGGAAATCAGATTTTAACATTTTACTACCTTATGTGGGCATGTGGTGTGTGTGTGTGTGTGTGTAACATGATAAGACACATCCTTTTTAATTTATGAATTCCCTCTGAAAGTCACAAAACCTATGCGGACAATGCAAGAACTGCCAAAAATTAGAAGAGGGACTCTGATACACCCTGTATTAGACAAAAAGAAGGGTCTCATACACATTCTAATAAAATTGTTAGCTAGTGGACTCCTACACTCATAAAGCCCATGCACTAAGTGCAAGGTCTGCCAAAAATAATTAGGATGGACTGCAATACTCCATGCAATACTCCAAAGAAGACATGTAGAGGAGGGCTCCAGGCAACTAAGTGCAAGGCCTATCTAAAAACTGCAAGGAGGAATTGCAGTACACCCTGAAAAAGACAAAGAGGGCGGACTGTGATTCAATTCTGGTATAGTTTTAAAAACATTTTAAAACTGGGAAAGCCTATGCACTCAGTGTGAGGCCTAGCTAAAATTACAAGAAGCATTGCAATACTCCCTGGAAGAGATGTAAAAGAGGGCCTCAGCAAGCATTTTTTTCCCATTTGGAAAAGTAAGACTGCTAGACTGTTAAAGCCATATACACTATGTGCAAAGACTGGCAAAAATTAGAAAGAGGCATTCCAATAGACCCTGAAAGAGACGTAGAGGTGGGCCTCAGAAAATCCAATTATTACGGAGCAGGACTCCTAGACTGGTAAAGTCAATGCACTATATGCAAAGACTGACAAAACATACTTAAAAGGAGGTACTTCAATACACCCTGGAAGAGATATACAGGAGGGCCTCTGAAAACATTTTGTTTTTCAATTATTAAGGAGTGGGACTCCTTGATTGGATATATTTTTGTATGAACTATATATATATATATATAGTTAGGTCCAGAAATATTTGGACAGTGACACAAGTTTTGTTATTTTAGCTGTTTACAAAAACATGTTCAGAAATACAATTATATATATAATATGGGCTGAAAGTGCACACTCCCAGCTGCAATATGAGAGTTTTCACATCCAAATCGGAGAAAGGGTTTAGGAATCATAGCTCTGTAATGCATAGCCTCCTCTTTTTCAAGGGACCAAAAGTAATTGGACAAGGGACTCTAAGGGCTGCAATTAACTCTGAAGGCGTCTCCCTCGTTAACCTGTAATCAATGAAGTAGTTAAAAGGTCTGGGGTTGATTACAGGTGTGTGGTTTTGCATTTGGAAGCTGTTGCTGTGACCAGACAACATGCGGTCTAAGGAACTCTCAATTGAGGTGAAGCAGAACATCCTGAGGCTGAAAAAAAAGAAAAAATCCATCAGAGAGATAGCAGACATGCTTGGAGTAGCAAAATCAACAGTCGGGTATATTCTGAGAAAAAAGGAATTGACTGGTGAGCTTGGGAACTCAAAAAGGCCTGGGCGTCCACGGATGACAACAGTGGTGGATGATCGCCGCATACTTTCTTTGGTGAAGAAGAACCCGTTCACAACATCAACTGAAGTCCAGAACACTCTCAGTGAAGTAGGTGTATCTGTCTCTAAGTCAACAGTAAAGAAAAGACTCCATGAAAGTAAATACAAAGGGTTCACATCTAGATGCAAACTATTCATCAATTCCAAAAATAGACAGGCCAGAGTTAAATTTGCTGAACCCCTTCTCAGATTTGGATGTGAAAACTCTCATATTGCAGCTGGGAGTGTGCACTTTCAGCCCATATTATATATATAATTGTATTTCTGAACATGTTTTTGTAAACAGCTAAAATAACAAAACTTGTGTCACTGTCCAAATATTTCTGGACCTAACTGTATATATATATATATATATATATATATATATATATATATATATATATATATATATATATATATATATATATATATATAGACACATACATATACATAGAGCACATCACCATCATAATTCTACTTTCTCTCTATTGTGGAGTTTGTCATGGTTAACTTAACTTTCTTTTTACTTATTCTGCTGTTTACAGATTATAAGTTTTTTTTTGTCTGTGCATGACCAAGAGGGAATAACCAACGCATTTTGTAATTTAGCTTTGAGGAAAGGTTTATTGAAAGGTTACAATCTCTGTGTACTGTCAGCACTTAGGAGAAATAAAATACTCATTGTTATTTAAAAAGTAAGATATGGGGGGCAAGTGCTTCCATTTATTATCTTACATTGAAATGTTTGCAGAAAGACTGTAGCCTTAACACACAGATAATAAAGATGTATGAGAAGCCCCTTCTCTATCCATCCATGCAGCTAGTAGTGTCCCCTGAGGCTGCGGACCAAGTTGTGTGGTTGATATACCAAGAGAAACAGATGCCGTCTGTGTAATTCTAACCTCCCCCCACCTTCCCCTCCCCGGGCGCCTGCAGCTTACATGCCTTCAATTTGTTACCTATAACCGGAAGGTCAGGGTCCTGCTGGCTCCAGCATCAGGGGCCTCCATGTCCATAGGGGTTAAGGGAATAGAATGGAGTTTTTCGGGAGACAGATACCAAACATCACAGCCAACAAGGAGAGGGGGATATTGTAATAATGTATTCACTTGTGCAGACATATGCAACAAATTATTCTGTTTCTTCTTTCGCTTTAATTCAGATTATTCTTGATGTTTAAAGAAAACTACACAGAGAGGATTCTCTTAGGATACCTCTGAACGATACATGAATGTGGTGTTATATGCTATTTTAATACCAGGAAAATTTCAGCAATAAGGCAAAAAATCTTTCACATTTCAAATTAATGTGAAAAGTTATGGTACAAAGTTAAATGATGTCGTCTACACACTTGAAATGGTATCTCCTGTATGATGCTTATATTGGCAAAGCCCCATCCGTTACTGGTCAGATGCAATTTGATCTTTTCACCAGTGTCATAACCAATGGCTCCACCCCTCACCCTCACATGTTAGTCAGACGTATTGGTCCTTGTAGCATTCTAAATCCTACAAAGACATAAGTGTTGCCCTGCTCTCCCCCTTCATTATGTAGTAATGTCCCCCATCGTGGGCTTCTTTCAGGTACAGTGGAGAAAATAAGTATTTGATGCACTGCTGATTTTGCAAGTTTTCCCACCTGTTAATTTTTTTAAGAAACCCTCCTTATCTGTATTAATTGCACCTGTTTGAGCCCCATTACCTATATAAAAGACACTTGCCCACATACTCAATCAATTTTCCCCATGGCTAATACCAAAGAGCTGTCTAAGGATATCAGGACCAAAATTGTAGACCTGCACAAGGCTGGGATGTGCTACAGGAAAATAGGCAAGCAGCTTGGTGAGAAGGCAACAACTGTTGGTGCAATGATTAGAAATGGAAGAAAGACAAGATGACTGTCAATCTTACTCTATCTGGGGCTCCATGTAAGATCTCATGTCGTGGGGTAATGATCATTGTAAGAAAGGTCATGAATCTGCCCAGAACTTTATGGGAGGACCTGGTGAAAGATCTGTAGAGACTTGCAACCACAGTTTCAAAGATTACAGTTAGTAACATACTACGCCGTCATGGATTAAAATCGTGCATGACATGCAAGCTCCCTCTGCTCATGCCAGCATATGTCCAGGTTTGCTTGAAGTTTGCCCATGACCATCAGGATGATCCAGAGGAGGCATGGGAGAAGGTCATGTGGTTAGATGAGACCAAAACAGAACCTTTTGGAATCAACTCCACTCACCATATTTGGAGGAAGAAGAAGGACGAGTACAACTCCAAGAACACCATTGCGAGATATTTGCCAACAACCTACTTCCTTCAGTAAGAGCATTGAATATGGGTCATGGCTTGGTCTTTCAGTGAGACAATGACCCAAAACACACAGCCAGGGCAACTAAGGAGTGGCTCCGTAAGAAGAATTTTAAGGTCCTGGAGCGGCATAGCCAGTCTCCAGACCTAAACCCAATAAAAAATCTTTGGAGGGAGCTGAAACGCAATGTTTCCCAGAGACAACCCCCAAAACCTGAAAGATGTGGCGAAGATCTGTATGGAGGAGTGGGCCAAAATGCTGCGGTGTATGCAAACTTGGTCAAGAACTACAGGAAACATCTGACCTCTGTATTTTCAAACAAAAGTTTATGTACCAAATATTAAGTTCAGTTTTTCCAATCAAATACTTATTTCATGCAATAAAATGCAAATCCATGATTTAAAAATCATACAATGTGATTTTCTGGGTTTTTTTTAGGGAATTCTGTCACAGTTTAAGTGTACCTACAATAAAAATTACAGACTTCTCCATTCTTGTAGGTGGGAAAACTTGCAAAATTGGCAGTGAATCAACAACTTATTTTCCCCTATTGTGCGGAGATAATCTTATATATGTGTCTGTGATGCCCTGGCGCCGCCAGGTGGTCACAGAAGAATACTACACCCCACATAACACCATCCCACACTGGGTTCCATCAGCCACAAAATCCTAGCCACCCCCCTCAGGGTAGGAAGGACACACCAGTGGGCAGGACCAGGCAGATTGGGAGCACCCACCTAGGGGTCTTGAGGATCCAGGGACAGGAACACAGTAGTCGAAGTTAAGTTCAAGTTGAAGTTGGAGGTCAAGGCGGAGCCTAGTGGAGGGTTGCTAGGGTAGTGGCCCTGGTCTACTGGCTAGGTGGAAACAGTGGACCGTGTCCAAAGGCGACGGGAGTACGGTCGCAGGAGATCCAGAGTGGACGGGAACAGGGTTGGAGCCCGCCGGTACCGACCATGGAGATCCGGTCCCGAAACCATGCACAGGCTGGGTACCTGGACCCTAGTTAGAAGACGGTTGCAAGCCCTTTCTTTAATTAACCAGGCCTGGAGCAAGGTTCCAGACATTGTTTCAGAAGTGTTAGCCCAGATAGAGCGAAATGGCAGCCCACCACGGGGGATAGGGTATCATCAAACACCCACTGAAACCTCAAGGGTCTGTTTTTGTGGGCACGTCTTCCAACCAGAACATACCAGGAGTGGACTTCCTCATTCCATACAGAGTTGTCCAGAAGTAAGGAAAAATTACAGAATGCCGGAGGAAGGGACATTGGTACACCAGCCGGGTGTGGGACCCAAGTACACCCGGACGCGGCGGCCGGCCACTGACACCTTGGTTTACCAACAGACTCGTGTGCAATTCTTCAGCAGTGAGTACACCAACATCCCCCGGTCCGGGGCAGCGCGCCACCTCCAGTTACATCACTCCCCGTGTTCTGTACACTAAGCCTCGGCGCATCCACCCCTACCCACGGAGGGGTTAAACAACCAGCTGCCATTCCATCGCCCCCGGGTGCCTCCCAACAGCAGTGGTGGTACTCCATATTATCACACACCGTGGGTGGCGTCACGAAGTATTCACAGCAATCCCCGTACATATACGTCCCCTTTTTATTTGTGTCCACACAACCCCCGAGTCCGGAAACCCCTCGAGCCACTGCGGATCTGGATCCGAGCAGCCCGACTGCTGACGTGGGGGCGGCACACCTCAAAACCTGGTGTCACGAACAGGATTGCAACCCATCCACCTATCTGGTGGAAGTATGCCTTGTTTTGGACTGTAAACGGTGCTCCGTTTTAAAAATTTCATCAGCCGCAATTTTGACACCATTTAATGGGCGCGAAAAAAAACAACAAGCCGGGCATCTTCTTCCCCGGAAAAGGGCGCGAAGTTGAAGCCCCACCTCCTGGGAACGCGGGCGAAAGTTGGTGACTCCCCAGACAGGAAGCGCAAAGGACAGTGGGTCCAGCGAGACTGCTGCCGAAAAACAAAGGGGGAGGACAGAAAAAGCGGCATATGACACAAGAAGATAAAAGGCAGGGACACCAGGACTTTGCCAAATCCTGTTCCTGGACAAGCAAGCGGCAGGATGTCTCAGGGGTCCGACAACCAGCAAGTGGAGAGGCCTGTTCCCGGGACCGCCGACTGGATTGAAGCGCAGACTGAGAGGATGTGTCGGATCCAGGCCCAGGCGTACTTTCTCATGACGCGGTGGACCACCGAAATGAAGGGCCTGGCTGCAACTGTCTGGGCACGCGAGATGGAGATGGCCTCGGAGGAGCGGATAAGCAGTGACCCATGCCCCTATATTCCCCAGGAAACGGCCGTCCCGTCCCGTCCGCCACCTCGCCACCCGTGACCACAGCCAGTACCCCGATCGGCCCGCTACTCCAAACACTGGCAGCGGAACCCATCATGTTTACCGAAGAGGCCCCAGCCATGGGGACCTCGGGCCCTGTCAGCATCCTCGCTCCGACACCCGTCCCGGCCCCGCACCAGACCGCAGTCAGGAAGACATCCCCTCTGACTCTGAGCCCGGCTGCAGTGCTGATGGCGTCATCCCCGGCTCCGGCAGCCCGCCCGGCCGCAACAGAGATGGCTCCGGCTCCGGCAGTCCGCCCGGCCTCAACAGAGAGATGGCGACAGCTCCGGCAGTCCGCCTGGCTGCGACGGAGATGACGACGGCCCCGGCAGTCCGCCCGGCCACACCAGAGGTGGTGCCCGCCCCGAAGTCACCCACGGCAACCGCACAGGTCGTTCCCCAGTGCCCAGTCCCGGCTATGGAGCAGCCGGGATGTACCTGCAGGGAGGCAGAGAAGGCCAATGAGAGATGGGGCCCTCGGCAGAGTGAAAAACTGGTCGTAGCCTGCACCGAGGGCATCCGTGTGGGCCATGTCCCTAAGCAGGAAGCGGAGCATGGAGCTAGTGCCCCATACTGGGAGCGGCAAAGGCGCCAGTTAAAGCAAGAGATTGCCACCTGGGAGAAGCAAAAGGTCGAGGTGCTGGCGTGAACCTATCAGGAAAAAGACAACTTATGGCACGCTACCTTCCGGGTATGGGGCCCGACCCACCGAGGGCAAGTGCGCCACTTTAACCTCCAAAAGGAATGGGGGTTTATCTACAAGTCGGGACTGGATTTCGAGATTTTCGTGTCCCGGAGGGATGTGGCCCCTCATCTGCCTACAGGTCACCCGGACCAAGAGTTGGAGCCCGAGGACCTAGTGAGCTACACCCGACACTGTGGGGAGCGAGGGTGGTTTGCCCTTGATGTGAAGAAATGGGTAGTGGTGAATGACACCCCTTGCCTAGCCTCCCACAGCTTCCTGTATGAAGATAAGGAGTAAAATGGTAGCAGTACCCGGCTACCCGTTAAATTGTTAATGTTACCCTGTTTTCCCGTTTAATCATGGACCAAGACCTCAGGACTGGTGAGGTCACCCCTAAAACTTTCTTGGGTCCTGTAAATACTCCCCACCTACCTTCTTGTTATTTACACCCTGCACGGCCTCTGGAGAGGTGGATTGGAGGAAGGGCCTGCGGTAGAGTAGGCCAAGGCCCAGCCACTACTGCAACCGGTGGCTAACCTCCAGGCCAGAGGTTCCCCCGGACATGGGACCCCTGAGATGGACTGTTGGATAAGGAACTTTTTATCCGGCTCGTGTAGGCGTTACCCGAAACTGCTGTGGACTGGGAAAAGGGATGCCCACCATTCTTAGCGGTGGCACCATGGGACAGGATGTTTGGGTGGCAGGGAGTACACCAACATCCCCCGGTCTGGCCTAGCGCGCCACCTCCGGTTACATCACTCCCCGTGTTCTGGACACTGAACAACGAGGCATCCACCACTACCCACGGAGGGGTTAAACAACCAGCTGCCATTCCATCGCTTACGGGTGCCTCCCAACAGCAGCAGTGGTACTCAATATTACCACACACCGTGGGTGGCGTCACAAAGTAAGTATTCACAGCAGTCCCTGTACATATACGTTCCATTTTTAATTGAGTGTCCGCGCGACCCCCGGGTCCGGAAATCCCTTGAGCCACTGCGGATCCGGATCCAAGCAGCCCAACTGCTGATGTGGGGGCGGCACATGTCCGTGCTATGTACTCTGTAATGGCCGTATCGGATCATACAGGGACATGGTCTGATGCAGGGGAGGAAGTAATAAAGTATGCAGAAAGGAAAGCATGGTATCGTAGCTAATTCTTTTTCTGAGGTAAAACATTTTGCTGTCTCAAACAGGCAGGGAAATGTTTTACCTCACAGAAAGCAGTAGGCTTCATGTTCTTGTGACGTGTGATGCTCTGGTGATGCAATCATATTGCTTTTGTGACAAGTAATATGTGTTTGTGTGACATAAGTGTAATGCTTGTTAGAACGCACATGTTAATGTATGTGGTCAATCAATAAGTAGAAAAAAACAAACAAAATCATTTGGGCTTTCTGCAACATAAGTTACAGCATTCAGCTAAGATTATAGAGTTACGTAGCAGCAGTAAAATGCGATCTTTGGAAATGTGACGTGTGTCATGGCCAAAATCAACATATAGTACCAGCCTATAGGATTGTGGATTGCAACCACCAAAAAGAGCCACCATATTTTTTGTGGTATTTTTACTTTTGTAAATATGCTGGATTCACAGTTTTAGTTTAAATGGTTATTCAGGTTTAGATTTTTTTGGTATATTGGAAAAAGATAAAAAAAACTCATTTATACTCCACAACCACGGCTCCAGCATCAGCTCATCGGAGCTGCCTCAGTCTTTATTGAGCTCACAGACTATATACCATTAAAGTATAATATTTTATTGATGTTTAAAAAAAAAAATTGTAACTAACCACAAGAAACAGAAGACAAACAGCAAAGGCCCTGTCACACACAGAGAAGAATCTTTGGCAGATCTGTGGTTGCAGTGAAATTGTGGACAATCAGTGCCAGGTTTGTGGCTGTGTACAAATGGAACAATATGTCCATGATTTCACTGCAACCACAGATCTGCCAAAGATTTATCTCTGTGTGTGACGGGGCCTTAAGTCAACTACCGCCTAAATCTATATATATAATTGCCTTATTCTGTCTGTCTGTCTGTCTGTCTGTCTGTCTATCTGTCTGTCTGTCTGTCATGCTCCGAAATTGTGTCCTTACGGTGACACAAAGCTGATTGGCCGCTGGGCTCGCCATGGCCCCGCCCCCCCACACGGATTGGCCTCTCGCCCCGGCTCTCTGCAGGCCCCGCCCCCTCACGCAATGCACGCTCGCTGTGGCCCAACTGACACGGGGCTCCGATTCCCAGGTGAGTACACACACATCAGATCACACACACCTCACACATCACATCCACACACTCACAACATGCTGGGATATCTCTTGCTTCTACACCGGCTCCGTCAGGATCCCGGCAGCGCCAGACATAACCTTGCGATGCTGGGATCTTAACGGAGGCCGTGAAAGCTGGTAACCATTATACACATCGGGTAACTAAGGTCCCTTAGTTACCCGATGTGTATCATAGTTACCAGTGTACACCGGCTCCCACTCACACACACATCACATCGCATCCACACATCAAGGTCCTGCAGCTGCAGAACATACATAACATAACAGCACACACACACACACACAAATCAGATCACACTCACTCACATACACACATCACATCGCATCCACATACTCACAACATCCTGGGATATCGCTTGCTTCTCGGCGGCGATATTGTGCTGTGAGCTTCCAGGACCTGACGGAGGATCACATGGCCAGAAGCATGTGATATCCCCGGATGTTGTGAGTATCAGCGCGTATGTGCAATATCGTCAGTGTCTGTGTGTGTGAGTGGATGCGATCGGGTGTGTGTGAGTGTATGCGATCGGGTGTGTGTGAGTGTATGCGATCGGGTGTGTGTGTGAGTGTATGCGATCGGGTGTGTGTGTGAGTGGATGCGATCGGTTGTGTGTGTGAGTGGATGCGATCGGTTGTGTGTGTGAGTGGATGCGATCGGTTGTGTGTGTGAGTGGATGCGATCGGTTGTGTGGGTGAGTGGATGCGATCGGTTGTGTGGGTGAGTGGATGCGATCGGGTGTGGGTGAGTGTCGGCAGAGGAGCACGGCGTGCTGGAGGAGGCTGGGAGCAGAGAGGCTGATCTTGGGGAAGGCTGGGAGGGGGGGGCTGATGCTGAGGGAGGCTGGAAGGAGAGAGGCTGAGCAAACGTGCTCCATCCGCCATACTGCGCACTCCCCATCGTGCTGCATCCCCCATGCTGCGCACTCCCAAACGTGGTCCATCCGCCATGCTGCGCACTCCCA
Source organism: Anomaloglossus baeobatrachus (assembly GCF_048569485.1). Taxonomy (NCBI): domain Eukaryota; kingdom Metazoa; phylum Chordata; class Amphibia; order Anura; family Aromobatidae; genus Anomaloglossus; species Anomaloglossus baeobatrachus. The sequence continues at coordinate 662,016,189 of NC_134353.1, read as the reverse complement.
AACGTGGTCCATCCGCCATGCTGCGCACTCCCAAACGTGGTCCATCCGCCATGCTGCGCACTCCCAAACGTGGATGGAGCACGTTTGGGAGTGCGCAGCATGACGGATGGAGCACGTTTGGGAGTGCGCAGCATGACGGATGGAGCATGTTTGGGAGTGCGCAGCATGCCGGATGGTGCACGATGGGGAGTGCGCAGTATGGCGGATGGAGCACGTTTGGGAGTGCGCAGTATGGCGGTTGGAGCACGTTTCGGAGTGCGCAGTATGGCGGTTGGAGCACGTTTCGGAGTGCGCAGCATGGCGGATGGAGCACGTTCGGGAGTGCGCAGCATGGCGGATGGACCACGTTTGGCAGCGCGCAGCATGGCGGATGGAGCACGTTTGGGAGTGCGCAGCATGGCGGATGGAGCACGTTTGGAAGTGCGCAGCATGGCGGATGGAGCATGATAGGGGGTGCGCAGCATGGCGGATGGAGCACGTTTGGGAGTGCGCAGCATGGCGGATGGAGCACGTTTGGGAGTGTGCAGCATGGCGGATAGAGCACGATGGGGAGTGCACAGTATGGTGGATGGAGCACGTTTGGGAGTGCGCAGTATGGCGGATGGAGCACGTTTCGGAGTGCGCAGCATGGCGGATGGAGCACGTTTGGGAGTGCGCAGCATGGCGGATGGACCACGTTTGGGAGCGCGCAGCATGGCGGATGGAGCACGTTTGGGAGTGCGCAGCATGGCGGATGGAGCACGTTTGGAAGTGCGCAGCATGGCGGATGGAGCACGTTTGGGAGTGCGCAGCATGGCGGATGGAGCACGTTTGGGAGTGCGCAGCATGCCGGATGGTGCACGATGGGGAGTGCGCAGTATGGCGGATGGAGCACGTTTGGGAGTGCGCAGCATGGCGGATGGAGCACGTTTGGGAGTGCGCAGCATGGCGGATGGACCACGTTTGGGAGTGCGCAGCATGGCGGATGGAGCACGTTTGGGAGTGCGCAGCATGGCGGATGGAGCACGTTTGGGAGTGCGCAGCATGGCGGGTGGAGCACGTTTGGGAGTGCGCAGCATGGCGGATGGAGCATGATAGGGGGTGCGCAGCATGGCGGATGGAGCACGTTTGGGAGTGCGCAGCATGGCGGATGGAGCACGTTTGGGAGTGTGCAGCATGGCGGATAGAGCACGATGAGGAGTGCGGAGCATGGCGGATGGAGCACGTTTGGGAGTGCGCAGCATGGGGGATGCAGCACGATGGGGAGTGCGCAGTATGGCGGATGGAGCACGTTTGGGAGTGCGCAGCATGGCGGATGGACCACGTTTGGGAGTGCGCAGCATGGCGGATGGAGCACGTTTGGGAGTGCGCAGCATGGGGGATGCAGCACGATGGGGGGTGCGCAGCATGGGGGATGGAGCACGATGGGAGGTGCACACCTCCCCCCAACACACACACACACGCGCACTGCACAACACACACACACTAGGAATCACAAACAACGCCCTACACAGACACCCACACACACAGACAACGCTGCACACACAAATATACGCACATACTGCACAACACACACATTGCTCAAAACATACCTCCCCCCAAAACACACCACACCCACACAAACCGCACAACACACACACACACACAACGCTACAGACACACAGCGCTCCACAAACAACGCAACACACGCAACACACATACAACACCGCTCTCACCCCCCGCGACACTCAGAACATGTACAGCGCCCTACACAAACACTTGGTAACTACACACAACAACATCTATATATATAACAAAAATCATACATGAACTACACAATACGTAAATTCTAGAATACCCGATGCGTAGAATCGGGCCACCTTCTAGTATCTGATAAAGGCCTATGAAAATCCTAATGGTTCTTAACCGGGCTTTACACTCTGCGATCTCGCTATGTGTTGCCCCCGCTGAACGTCGATCAGCCCCATGTAAGCCCTGATAGGACCTACAATAATTTAGTGTCAATTGAAAAACTAGATGGATCTGCTTGAGATCAGAGTCACAAACAGACTAACGGAACAAAAGAAAATAATTGCAATGGAGCAGCAACAATTAATAAAATACCAAAGACTATATAGATTACTCACATGATATTTGATGTATCAGGCAAAATCAAAATGTAGACGCACCTGCTCCCACTTGGATCTGTTCCTAATCTGGGCCTGACCTGACTGCAGGGGTTGGCACCCTTTTGAGCACAAAATGATGCCCCAACTCGTCGTAGGCTGTCTCTAAGTGTGCCGCCCGGTGTTAGTCGGGCTGCTTGGATCCAGGATCGTGGCTCAAGGGGGTCGTCCGGACCCGGCTTGGCGGACACTTTGCTCCGTATAAAGGGGGTATTTACTGCGGATACGTTTGTAACGCCACCTGTGGGTTGCGGTAATGGGAGTACCACCGCTGCTGTCAAGAGTACCGAGGCAGATAGAGTTAAGCAGCCAGATGTTAGTCCCTGCACAGGTAGGGAAGGCCCCGGGCTCAGAGTGTTGGTGGTTATTTGGGAGAGCAGGGTGCAGGGGACCAGGGTACTCACTGTGGGTAGTCGTAGTGCTGGATGAGGATTATAAAGGAGACATGCATGCTGTAGGTAAACCAAATTCTCTGTGTGTCGCTGCGGGAAGCCCGTCAAAGTGCCCGGTCCCACCAGTGTCACATAGTAATCCGGAGCCTGCATCTGTGCACAGTTTCGAGTCCATGTGGGTCCCTCTAGCTTGAAACTATAAGGTCCCGCTGTTCAGTTTTTAAGTGAAGACTTGCTCCCAAGGGCTGGCACTTGGGACTTTAATGGGTTGCTTTCTCTGGAAAACCCTGTCCCCCACGGTGTGCTGATGTCCTCAGTCTCTGAGCTGTCTGGGAAGGTCCCAGAAGGTCCCCTTCCTCTGCAGGTCAATTGTTAGGATGTTGAAATTGGCTCCTTACCTAGGGTCCTGTACACCGTTGTGCTCGCTACCGGTCAGTTCTATTTGGGCTTTCTGGTGCTGACAGTCCTCCAAGACTATGTCCGTCGCAGCCTTATCCAATGTCACTGCTACCATTCCCCGACTCCTCAGGTCCCGGACCACTATGTGCGACCCAACCTTGGTCCTTCTAGCTCCCCGGGAGCTCACACTCCCCAGCTCCTCTCTCTTTGGGGGCTCTCACTAGACTCCCCTTGTTCCTCCTACCACCCTAGGTGGGTGGCCCTGTTCCAGTTAGACCAACCCACTAGTGTGTCTGACAGGTCATGATGTGAGGTGTTGATTGGGATTTGTGGTGCTGATGGAGATGACACAGACTTCTGGGAACTTGGAACCATGGGGGTAGGTCCTGCACCCTGAGAGAAGGATGCAGTTCCCTGTAGCACCCTGATGTATTCAGGGGCGCTACATATGCATGCCCCATGGGTCCCATCAAGATGGACTAAAATGAGGTACAAGGAGATAGGAAAATAAATGTAAAAACAAGAAACAGCAATATACTTTTTTGCTGTTGAGTGAATAAATCCTTCAGCAAATTGAGACAATTTCTTTAGGATATATGTAATATACAATGGTATATCGCTTCTAATGGAACATTGTTTATTTATGCTCATTAATGCTAACAGGTAGCTATGTTTATGATTTATGCTCATTTATGCTCAGAGGTTTATTAGCAGACTTCAATGTTGATTTCATGAGGAATAAAACATATGTAATGATCATTGAACTCAGCAGTCTCAGCAGTCTCATGCTGTCTACCTTGTTTTGGCTGCTGAGCTCAATGATTGGCCATAGCTGCTGTCACATGTGTGGTATTCTGGACTTCCCCTCTGCAGCCTGTCAGCAAAGACTAGAGCAGGGCAGAGATACAGCACTGGACCTGCAAAGGGCAAGCATGGTACAGTAAAGCTAAATATACTGCACTTCTGCATTGTGCTTTTCATTTTGTGCTTGATGAGGGGGGTATGCTGTATGGGGGTTAGTGAGGTTTGGATGTTAGGGTTGCTTTTCATTCCCAGTATGGCACTACCAAAAACGCAGTGATCTGCCAGGAATTAAATGACTTATATATACACTAAGATGTTGCCACCTCCAAACATAACTGTTGGTATTTTGTTTTTGAGGTGATACACAGTGCCTTTTGGCCTCCAAACATGGTATGTATAATGACATCCACAGAGTTCAATTTTGGTCTCATCGGACCAGACTATATTCTCCCAGTATTTCATAACCTTGTTTAAATGTTACTAAGCAAACTTTAAACACACTTGAACATGTTTTTCACCATTGTCCTGGTGCGTTTGCAATCAGGGATTCATTTTATTCAATAAATTGGTTAATGAGGGAGTGTGGGTGAGTGTGTCACGATGTGACTTGTTGTATAAGAGGGATTGGGAATTCTATGCTGTCCCTTACGCTAGAGGAAACTATGCTATCCCTAATCTCAGACTACTCCTAATAGTAGAGACACCTGAGTCCCATTCCTGACCAAAACTAGTCTGATTTCCACCCTCCCTCTCCCACAAGGGAAGGACGGGTCAAGAGTGTGATGTTAAGCAAAGATGAAGACAAAGGAAAACCAAAACACTGATAATAAGAGATTCAGAAAAAAAACAAGAGCAAGAAGGAAACTACAAAAGACGACTGGGGTAAACTAAACAACTGCACAAAGCAACAAGAACTACAGGCTCTAGAAAGTCTGGGACACCATTCCAGGCCAACTAAGACAAGCTACAGCTGGCATAGGAGGAAGGACCCAGCTAGTATATATATGCGGGAAGCAGATATGATAGGGTACATCACAACAAGTGATCAAAGAGAGCAAAAGAGCAGACTAGCAGAGATTAACTCTCACTAGCCTGCCTATGAATCAGCACACAGCAGGTTGATGCCTGAGTCTGCGTGTGTTGCTCCAAGACACCAGAGAATCTTGAAGGCGGAGTGTCAGAATCAGCAATCTGAACAGGACCTGATGCCTTCATGACAGTCGGCAAAGTTAGGGAAATTTTCAGTGTGACAACGCCTAAAATGATGGGATACCACCACAACAAAGACCAGACCAGACAGAGTCTGAAGTAGCTCCATCTCCCTCATTATAGTGAGTGATTCCATCTGGGATCTGGTCTGAATCGCATTTTTAGGGATTTACATGGAAACCCTGACATAAGCGTTTAGCGGAGGGCACAGGATAAATGTGAACCAAGCCTTATTCTGATTTTTGGGCAGTAAACTGAAGAAATCAACAGTAGTACAGTTGTACAAGAATAATACTTTTTTTTATTTTTGCAATGTTTACTGCGTGGTTATAGTGATAAGACAGTTTTATTCTTTGTGTCAGCATGATTACAGTGATACTAGGTTTACATATAGCTGTTTTATCTTTTGCTGCTATCACACATTTAAAAATATGTTTTATAATACATAGTTTTCTGTAGCCATGTTCGGAGAGCTGTAACTTTTTTGGGGGGTGAACAGATCTGTATGAGGGCTTTTTTTTTTGCGTGACAAGTTGGAGATTTTTTTGGTACCATTTTGAGGCATATAAAAATTTTTGATCCTTTTTATTCAGATTTTTCTATTCAGCATGAACAAAAACTAGCAATTCAGTTATTGTTTTTTTTTGTTTTGCGCATAGTTCACTGTAAGGTAAAAGTGATAAAACCAATTTATTCTTCTGGTCAGTAAAGGCCCCGTCACACACAGAGATAAATCTTTGGCAGATCTGTGGTTGCAGTGAAATCATGGACAAATTGTTCCATTTGTACACAGCCACAAACCTGGCACTGATTGTCCACAATTTCACTGCAACCACAGATCTGCCACAGATTTATCTCTGTGTGTGACAGGGCCTTAAGACTACAGCGATACCGGATTTATATTTTTTTAATGCTTTGCTATTTGCAAGTCTAGGAGAAACCAGAATAATTTCATGTTGGACTTGTCGGTGAGCTGTGGTGACTGAGGAAGAGGCTGAAATGGATGGGAAAAGGCAGAAACAGTATGGGCACAGCCTGTAGAAGGTGCCTCACTGCATTTCTGCCCCCTCCTGATTCATCCAAGATAACAGGATGCACACTAACGCGCCGCCCGCATTCACCCTCTTCCCCTGATTTCTGTCGCATGTGCCATGACACATGCGATAGTAAACTCCTCCCTGGGTCCAGCTAAGTCACCCCCCGTACCCCCCCCCGGTGTTTTCCGGTGTTCCCCCGGTGTTTTTACCTTTTTGCAGCGTTGATCCCTCTCATCCCTCCTCCTTAACAATACACGCTGGGGCATGCGCAGAGCGCGGCTGACAACTCAGCTTCCTGTGTTCAGTGAGAACGGCTGTGGAGCTGCGCTGGCTGCACGCACTCTGCTGCTGTGACCCGGGGAGGGTAGGTGCAGATTCTTTGTACCCACACTCCTCACATGGAGGGTCTGCACTCCTAGAAAATGGGGGACATGTTCCTTGAGCGTGCCCCCCATATTATAGAAGGTCCAGAGTCATCGTGGGACTTCCAAAATGAATTACAGGGGATTTTTTTTTCTTTACAATACATTGGTGAAAGAGGGAATGTTTTGAGGAGTGTTTTTTCAAATAATTATTTTTTTTGTTGTCTATTTCTTTTTTCTACTTTTTTTACTGGCAGTTGGTGATGACATCACAATCTGCTGGGCTTGATGTCAGGTGACATTACACATCTGGTATCAACCCCATTTATTAACACGTTTGCCACCGCACCAGGATGAGCTGAGGCGAAGTGCCAGGATTGGCGCATCTAATGGATGCGCCACTTCTGGGGCGGCTGCGGCCTGCTATTTTTTAGGCTGGGAAGGGCCAATAAGTATGGACCTTTCCACCCTGAGAATACCAGACCAGTCCGCTTTACCTTGGCTGGTGAACCAATTTGGGGGGAACCCCATTTTTTTTTATTATTAATTGATAAATAATTATAAAAAAAGAGCCTGGGGGCCCTCCAAATTGGATCCCCAACCAAGGTAAAGCTGCCAGCCGTGGTCTACAGCCTGCAACCATCTGCTTTACCCTAGCTGGCTATCAAAAATGGGGGGGACCCCACGTCGCTTTTTTTTTAATTATTTTTTTTTTTGGCTAAATACAAGGCCAGGCACCTTTTACTGCCACATGAAAGTCACTAAAGAGTGCCAGCTTAGAATATGCAGGGAAGTGGGACATTATATATGTGTTTGACATCAGTCTGCCTATCTATCCATCTATCTATTCATTATCTATCTATCCATCTATCTATCTCTCTATCCCTCTATCTCTCTATCCCTCTATCTATCCATCTATCTAGCTATCCATTATCTATCTGTCTATCTATCCATTATCTATCTATCCCGCTATCTATCCATCTAACTATCTATCCCACTATATATCTATCAATCTATCTATCTCTCTATCCCTCTATCTATCCATCTATCGTTCTATCCCTCTATCTATCCATTATCTATCTATCCCTCTATCTATCCATCTATCTATTCATTATCTATCCATTATCTATCCATCTACAGTCAGGGCCAGAAATATTTGGACAGTGACACAAGTTTTGTTATTTTAGCTGTTTACAAAAACATGTTCAGAAATACAATTATATATATAATATGGGCTGAAAGTGCACACTCCCAGCTGCAATATGAGAGTTTTCACATCCAAATCGGAGAAAGGGTTTAGGAATCATTGCTCTGTAATGCATAGCCTCCTCTTTTTCAAGGGACCAAAAGTAATTGGACAAGGGACTCTAAGGGCTGCAATTAACTCTGAAGGCGTCTCCCTCGTTAACCTGTAATCAATGAAGTAGTTAAAAGGTCTGGGGTTGATTACAGGTGTGTGGTTTTGCATTTGGAAGCTGTTGCTGTGACCAGACAACATGCGGTCTAAGGAACTCTCAATTGAGGTGAAGAAGAACATCCTGAGGCTGAAAAAAAAGAAAAAATCCATCAGAGAGATAGCAGACATGCTTGGAGTAGCAAAATCAACAGTCGGGTACATTCTGAGAAAAAAGGAATTGACTGGTGAGCTTGGGAACTCAAAAAGGCCTTGGCGTCCACGGATGACAACAGTGGTGGATGATCGCCGCATACTTTCTTTGGTGAAGAAGAACCCGTTCACAACATCAACTGAAGTCCAGAACACTCTCAGTGAAGTAGGTGTATCTGTCTCTAAGTCAACAGTAAAGAGAAGACTCCATGAAAGTAAATACAAAGGGTTCACATCTAGATGCAAACCATTCATCAATTCCAAAAATAGACAGGCCAGAGTTAAATTTGACATAACAGCAGACAAGAGTAGCCAAAGAGACATGGCAGGCCTTAGACACAGAACTGACTCTACACACCCCATACCAGCCACGGAATAGAGGGAAGGTTGGGAGGATGGGGCAGTGTAGAAAGCAAGGGCATGAGAGTCTTCCCCTTGAATTGTTCAGTGTCAGACACACCCCAGCAGGGACCACTAGGTTGAGACCCTATGAAATCCTGTTTAGAAGTACCCCCAGATACTTCAACTAAGCTTGTTGTTTGTTTAAACATTTGCCTAATACACGTTTTTGAGTTTTCTCCTCCAGATCCAACCAGATCCAGATTTCTCTCTCTTTTCTTTTCTTCTTTTTCTCTCTCTTTTTCTCTCTCTTCCTCTCTTTCCTCAAATCTTTCTCTCTCTTCCTCTCTTCTCAATCTTTCTCTCTCTCTCTTCCTCTCTCTCCTCTCACTCTTTTTCTTCGGACGAAGATCCATGCATTCCACTACAAAGAGATGTCGGACCTGCCTGAGACCAGGAGATGGCTGTCTTCCCTCTTCTACCCGATACTTTGTGCCAGGACGATGATATCTAAGCATGTGGACCGGAAGACGACTGCACATCTCACCTTTGATGTCCCATCATTACCGCCTGAGGACTGAGGAGCATAAGACTCTGAGTGAAACCAACCCTGATAAATATTAGCCAATTAGAGGACTACTGCCACGTTCCCCCTTCCTGAATAACGTGTGCCAGTGGAATATAGCCATGAGGACAGTCTAGAGAATACGGTCAGGATCTGGCTTCCTATGCATAGTCTGTTGGGTGGGAAGATTCATCCACAAGGGATGGGGTATCTCGTATGTGAGTGAGGTAACCATCGGCATTAGGACAGATCAATAGACTCGGGAAAAGTAAGGAAAGACTTTTTGGCTATCTCCAAAGGGGGGACTGTTATGGACAAGATTATGAATTATTATGAGTATATCATTGTTACATGGAGATATCCATAAAGAACAGGATTTAAGATGGTGTTTGAACTGTACCCCACATATCTCTTGGCATAAGACTCAGACAGACAGTCTGGGCTATTCTTGTGACCAGTGAATCATGCTGACATTGCTTAATATAAATGAGGAACCAAGCACATTACAGTAAATTGTATATCACAGAATAAGCTGTTCTACTTTTTCCAATAGGAGACGTGTTACGTATTCTTGGCACCTAGCCAATAAGCCGGTTATATATACCTGTACAAACTTCCGGAATAAAGGGGTCTTACTTTCTATTCATATCCGAGTACGTCTCTCTGGTGCGTGTGAAAGATAGTGGTTATGCATGCTACCACGAGTGACTCATAATTTGGACTGCAGACAGTTTAAGAGGGATGCATGACTAGATTGCATCAACCTAAATTAAGGCCTTATCACTTTCAGCCCAGATTCAGCCAAATGCCGCAAAGTTGATCGGACGGCGCTTCATAGTACAGATGGACAATGACCCCAAGCATACAGCCAAAGCTACCCAGGAGTTCATGAGTGCAAAAAAGTGGAACATTCTGCAATGGCCAAGTCAATCACCAGATCTTAACCCAATTGAGCATGCATTTTACTTGCTCAAATCCAGACTTAAGACGGAAAGACCCACAAACAAGCAAGACCTGAAGGCTGCGGCTGTAAAGGCCTGGCAAAGCATTAAGAAGGAGGAAACCCAGCGTTTGGTGATGTCCATGGGTTCCAGACTTAAGGCAGTGATTGCCTCCAAAGGATTCGCAACAAAATATTGAAAATAAAAATATTTTGTTTGGGTTTGGTTTATTTGTCCAATTACTTTTGACCTCCTAAAATGTGGAGTGTTTGTAAAGAAATGTGTACAATTCCTACAATTTCTATCAGATATTTTTGTTCAAATCTTCAAATTAAACGTTACAATCTGCACTTGAATTCTGTTGTAGAGGTTTCATTTCAAATCCAATGTGGTGGCATGCAGAGCCCAACTCGCGAAAATTGTGTCACTGTCCAAATATTTCTGGACCTAACTGTATCTATCCATCTATCTATACCTCTATCTCTCTATTCCTCTATCTATCCATTATCTGTCTATCTATCCCTCTATCTATCCCTCTATCCATTATCTGTCTATCTATCCATTATCTATCTCTCTCTTTCTCTAGCCCTCTATCTATCCATTATCTATCTATCCATTAATCTAACTTTCTATCCTTCTATCAATCTATCCCTCTATCTATCTATCTATCTATCTATCCATCAATCTATCCCTCTATCTATCCATTATCTATCTATCTATTCCTCTATCTATCCATTATCTATCTGCCTATCTATCTATTATCCATCTATCCATCTATCTATCCATCTGTCTAACCGATAGATAGATGGATAGATAGATAGATAGATAGATAGATAGAAAGAGGGATAGATAGATGGATAGAGGGATAGATAGATAGATAGATGGATAGTGGATAGATAGATAATGGATGGATAGATAGATAGAAAATGGATAGCTAGATAGATGGATAGATAGATAATGGATAGATAGATGGATAGAGGGATAGATAGATGGATAGATAGATAATGGATAGATAGATAGAAAGATAGATGGAGGGATAGATGGACAGATAGATAGATATAGATGGATAGATAGATGATATTACAGCTTTTATTTGTGATGTATGTGTTTCCCCCCCAACAGTATGTGTGATGGAGCAGTGACCCTGCGGAAGCTTGGATCTGAGTTCTCGCAGGGTCACTGCTGGTCAGTGACATCACTCTGAGTTGTGTTTTATGGCAGCACTGAAGTTCTCGCGAGCTGTAATGTGTTGACATCACCGACAGTGAGAAATGACCTGGAGTTACCTGTGCAGCATTGTTCACGGAATGAGGCTGCATTGAGCACTCGCTCACAGATATCGCAGAATCAATGTAGATTACGCCAGACCTGGATATTTGGGGGGTTAATAAAGTGGTGACAGAGGGGCTTTTTGGTGTTTTATTTCAAATAAAGGATTTTTCGGTGTTGTGTTTATTTACTTTACTTACAGATTAGTGATGGCGTGTTTTAGACGCTGACACTACTAATCTTGGACTTAGTGGCAGCTATAAACTGCTATTAACTCCTTATTACCCTCATTGCTACCGCATCACGGCAATCGGGAAGGGCTGGTGACACGCCGGGACTGACGCGCGACATTCTCGGGGCAGCAGCGGGCTGATATTCTCAGCTGCGAGAGGGGGGCCGTAACCATGGCCCTCGCCCTCCCTAGCCTGAGAATTCCAGCCCGCTGCTGTGTGCTTACCTTGGCTGGGTATCATTTGGGGGGACCGCACGTCGTTGTTTTACATTATTTATTTATTTATTTTACTACATGATATAGACCCGCCCACCGGCAGCTGTGATTGGTTGCAGTAAGACAGCTGTCACTCAGCATGGGGGCGTGTCTGACTGCAACCAATCATAGGCTCCAGTGGGCAGGGGAAGCAGGGAATACGAGATGGAACAATGTTCAGCCAGCATTTTCAAAAGCTGGAGAACTCGCCACAGTGTGACAGCCATACAGCGCCGCGCCCGTGATCGGTGAGTAAGAAAGAGAGAGGAAGAGACCAACTGACCATAATCGCCACTGGTTTATATAGCCCCTATAACGCCGTGTGGCCAAGCCAATCACAGTAACACCACAACAAAGATGGCTGCGGCGTTACTGTGAGGGCAAGCAACATCAGATGTGTTCATTGGTTGGAAAAAGGCGCCAGAAAGTCCAGAAATGAAAATGAAAGTATAGGAGCGAATACCATATTAGCCGTCGGATAGCGAAAACCTCGAATACCCCATTATCCGTCGGATACCGAATAGTAGCGAATACATTCGCTCATCTCTAGTCCCTAAACATTAACCTGATTACAACTACTGTGTCACACCCCAATAATAGGTATAGGGGAACCTTAGAAGATGTCCGCGATGTTACAGAAAATAAATAACTATAAAAAGACAAACACTGACATTACGGCCATACAGTGACCATATAATGGTAGATACAAGTCGTGCAGAACAAATAAGAGATTACAATACAGTTATAGATAGAGACTTACAGCTGACGTTCTTTCTTATGGAATTCTTCAATTTTTCCTGTTTTTTTCCACCTGGCTCAGGCTGACATGACAATTTCTTCCAGCCACAACTCGTCTGCAGATATTACAGCAAAAATACATTTAACGTCTCACATTTTGAGCACCAGTATCATCTACTCCCAACCTGCACAAAGGTCTCATCCTCTTACTGCTCAACATAATAATGCCCACCATTGTTCCCCTTACAATACCATGTGCAAATACCCTAGAAAACAATGTCCATATTTGGCCCCTGGAAACTAATAATGCCCCCTGGGCACATTTAAGATTTAATAAGGTCCCCTGAGTTCCCCAATGTACATCTCCCCTATCCACAGTAAGATGAGTCCAATGCTCCCCTATACACATTGTGATGGTCCCCCTGCTCCCCTATACATAGTATGATTTCTCCACTGCTCCCACAAAACACTGTATAATGGTCTGCACACTTTATCATGGCCCCAACAGTAACCCACAAACTGTATAATGACCAGCGCATTAGCTTCCACACAGTATAATGACCCCCACAGTAGCCCCAAACTGCATAATGGCCACCATATTAGCTACCACGCTGTATAATGGCCCCCACACATTGAGGACCTCCACAAATGTTCCTGCAATATATGAGGGGCCCACCCAAAGTATGAGAGTCTCCAACAGTAGTCCCCACACTGTTTGCTTGCCTCCATGGTAGGCCCTAAATTGTGTAATTGCCCCCACATTAGCCCGCAAACTGTATAATGGCCCCACGTTAGCCCTCAAACTATACTATACTCCCACATTAGCCCTCAAACTCTTTAATGTTCCATACTTTATAAAGCCTTTCAACAGTAGTCCCTGAATTGGGCCCCCCACATATTCGATCTCCTTCACAGTAGCCACCACACTTTATGAGGGTCCTCATTGTTTTTGATGTCCCCACAGTCAACAGAACAAACATTTTGATAAAAATAAAAAACATCATATCAACCTAAGAAAGGGTTCTGACGAGTCCACTGGCAAGAGAACTTACTGTCATAGCGCCTATGTACAGGACATCAGAATCCTGTTGCAATGACATCACTGCACAGGGATTCTGATATCCTGTGCGTGTGTTGGTAACTCAGCCACTTCATCTCCCTGCCTGTCTACCTGCTCTACTGCAGAGCTTAACTATATCGGAGTGCTGCACACGCTGATATAGTTAAGGTAAGCAATGGCTCCGTGTTTGCCCCTCCGAGCGTGGGGCCCAGGGCAACTGCCCCCTATGCACTCCAGGTAGCTACGCTACTGGGATGCCATTTATTCACATGCACCTACTGCCTTTGTTCAGTTTACAATGTGATGTTTGAAGTGTGTTTAACATTTGGAAACTCTAGATATTTATCTGAAAGTCAAACTTTACTTTGCTTGTCAGTCATTGTGTGATAACCCGCAGATTTTGTCAAGTGGGCTTTGTCCTCAAAGTCAAATAGCAGCAAAATTTTGACTCTCTTGGCAATATACCTGCATAGCTTTTCCTTTACACCACATGACTTCTTTCTTAGGCTGTGTGCCTACTTTGCGTTTTTTCATGCGTTTCCGCAGCATTTTGAACTGCAGCGTTTTAATGCCAAAATGCATACGTTTTGATTTTCAAGCAAAGTCTTTGGGAAATAGGGCTTTCTTGTGCGCACAATGCTGTTAAAAACGCAGCGTTTCAGTTGCAGAAATTTGTCAAAATCTCTGCATTTAAAGAAGCAGCATGTCAATTGTTTTTGCCCTTTTGGCAGCGTTTTGCTAACATTAGAATCAATGAGAACTTTCAAGACCCATACAAAATCAAAATCCTAGCGTTTAACATGCTTTTTTGGCAAATTAAACGCATGCGTTTTTGACATTATATTAAGGGCATGATATGTCCCTTTACACACACACATAGTCCGACAATTAAATTAATGAAAATCAATTATTTAACATTATTATAGCACACAGTTATCATTTTAATAAAATAAGCTATTTTGTGTATGAATTTAATCATGATATTTGTTATCATTTGTTTCCCTTTGTTTCATAGTGTTTGAATGTTTAAACTTTATTTAGTAGTGTATTTGTATTCAAAACGCATCTGACTTTAAGCAATGTAAAAGCATGAAAAACGCGGTAAAAACTGAAGCGTATTTATAGCGTTTTTGTGGTCAAAACCAAATTTGACAAAGACAATTTCTGCCAGAGGATGCGTTTAGAACTACAACTAACTCAACGCAAAGTGCGCACATAGCCTTAAACTCCATGTACACTTAACAATATTGGAGCCACCAACTAACTAGCAATCCCTGATGTAAAAATACCAAAAATAGAGATTGGCATTTCCAACATAGAAATACATACATGTGTTGCCATTTAAATTCAATCCTTTTTGTGTAATATACTTACATAGGAAAAGGGCAAAAACATTAACTAATTTCACATATCTTAGGTGGACATATACTGGGCTGTTTGCCTAATTGGCATCCACAGCAGCAGACTCCCTCCATCCCACTGGTGGACACCGACAGAAAAGGGTCCCTATGAAAAAAAAACATATGGGCCCTTTGCAGTCTAAGAGCTCATCAAAATGCCCAATTCCGCAGTCTAATTGCAGTGGCTAACAGTAACACAGATAGGAGAAGGAGCAGGGGCCGACATACCATTGGTGCAACCTATGTGGCCGCACAGGGGCCCAAGAGGTAAAGGGTGACCCATTTCTACCTCTAAACCAGGTGGACTTGGGCATTTTGATGAGCTCTTAAGTGGGCTTTACACGCTACGATATTTCTAGCAATTGCTAGCGATATCGTACACAAAAGCACCCGCCCCCGTTGTGTATGCAATATCATGTGATCGCTGCCGCAGCGAACATTATCACTACGGCAGCGTCACACGCACTTACCTGGTTGGTGTCGTCGCTGTGACTGCCGAACAATCCCTCCCTCAAGGGGGAGGTGCGTTCGGCGTCACCGCGACGTCACTAAGTGGCCGGCCAATCAAAGCGGAGGGGCAGAGATGAGCAGGACGAACATCCTGCCCACCTCCTTCATTCCGCATTGCAGGCAGGACACAGGTAAGGTGAGGTTCCTCAGTTCTGCGGTGTCACAGACAGCGATGTGTGCTGCCGCAGGAACGAGGAACAACATCTATAAACAACTATTAACAATTTTTGGTTTTAGGACGACCTCTCCATGGTGAACGATTTTCACCACTTTGAAGGACGTTTAAGGCCGCTGGTAAGTGTTACACGCTGCGATACCGTTAATGACGCCGGATGTGCGTCACTAACGACGTGACCCCGACGATAAAACATTAACGATATCGTAGCGTGTAAAGCCCCCTTTAGGCTGCAAAGAGCCCATATGTTTTTCTTTCATAGAGACCCTTTTCAAAAAAAAAAATCAAATCTTTATTTTTATATAGCGCTAACATATTCCGCAGCGCTTTACATACATCAGGAACACTGTCCCCATTGGGGCTCACAATCTAAAGTCCCTATCTGTATGTCTTTGGAGTGTGGGAGGAAACCGGAGTACCCGGAGGAAACCCACGCAGGCACGGCGAGAACATACAAACTCATTGCAGATGTTGCCCTTGGTGGGATTTGAACCCAGGACTCCAGCGCTGCAAGACTGCAGTGCTAACCACTGAGCCACCATGCCGCCCTTTTCTGTCTGTGTCCACCAGTGGGATGGAGGGAGTCTGCTGCTGTGGATGCCAATTAGGCAAACAGCCCAGTAAATCACCGCCTTGTACATAGCAGATAGATAGTCATGTAATAGCCTGGATCAGCTTGTCGAAATGAGCCATTAGCCAAGGAGCAACCGGAGCCTATGCCACCATGATGAAAACCACTACCAGTACTATGAGAATGTCTTCCATAACCATGAGCACATAGCTACACTGCATGACTACATGGCTACAGTGAATGTCTGATGGCAAAAGCCACATGACTACACTTCAGTTCATGTACGCAGCATAGTAAACATTGCCAGAGGCAAGGGCAGCATTGGCATAGGAGGATCGGTAAGGTGACTCCTACTTATTGCATGATTTTATACCGTTAGCAGCAGCTGTTTGTACAGTGGGTACAGAAAGTATTCAGACCCCTTTACATTTTTCACTCTTTATTTCATTGCAGCCAGTGCATTTTTTGCGGCGGTACGGCGTACCGGAAAATCCGAAGAACGCTGAGGAAAAGCACCTCTGGCTCTGTCCACATGGCTAATTTGTAAACTATGCAAATTAGCCATGTGTGGAGCAGAGGCAGAAACAGAGCAGCTATTGAAGCTGCAGGACTTTTGATGATGTCACGTACATGTGACTCGGGTGGGCGGAGCCATGGAGTTTTGCCCAGTGGGAAAGAGGATGGAGAAGATGGAGGAGTGCAGGGTATGCGAGAGAGCGGTGCAGAGGGTGGCAGGCTGTGTAGGGGGAATAGAGTGAGATCAGGGGCATGGAGAATTGAGAGATGAGGGGGATGGAGGGGCGTGATACCACAGAAAGTATGCAGACGCCCATAGGGCAAGGCACCGCCCATGGGGCCAGTGGCTCTGTAATCTACATAGGAAATATGAAAGTAATAAAACGTTTTTTATTAGTTTCCTATTACACAAGTTTACACCACAGGGATGGGTAGGGAGCTGCTATTAGGGCAAATATGCATTTGCTAATATGTCAGATCAAATATTGGAGGTGACAGGTTCCCTGGCAGTGTGGAGGTCACATGATCTCCATGCACTGCTGCTGATGACAGCGCACACGCAGGACACACAGTCCCAGCGTGGCGACGTAATCACTCAGCGCCGGGACACTGCTGTCTTGTGCGCGCGATGTCATGCCTGCACTGCACCGCTCAAGACCTGATGGAGCAGGTACGAGTATATGATTTTTTTTTTTGTAAAACACAGAACATGGGACATGTATACCAAGGCTGGGGGCCCATATACCAGCATGGGGTCCAGGCTGAGAGCCCAGTGCCTCAACAGGTAAACTGTGCACAGGATCTCCCGGCCGCCCGACAGCATGACAGCAAACCCCCCTCCCCCGCTCCTCGCCTCAGAGATGAGTACCAGCAAATATTTTTTTTTACAAAAAAAGTACTGATTGCAGCCATTTAGTAAATTCAAAAAAGTTCATTTTTTTTCTCATTAATGTACATTCTGCACCCCATCTTGAAAAAAAAACCCCTAGAAATGTAGAAATTTTTGCAAATTTATTAAGCAGGAAAAACTTAAATACCACATGGTCATAACTCATAAGTATTCAGCTCCTTTGCTCAGACACTCCTATTTAAGTCACATGTTTTCCATTTCCTTGTGATCATCCTTGAGATGGTTCTACTCCTTCATTGGAGTCTAGTGGTGTTTAATTAAACGGATAGGACTTGATTTGGAAAGGCGCACACCTGACTATATAAGACCTCACAGCTCACAGTGCACGTCAGACCAAATGAGAATCATGAGGTCAAAGAAACTGCCCAAGGAGCTCAGAGACAATTATGGCAAGGCACAGATCTGGCCAAGATTACAAAAGAATTTCTGCAGTACTTAAGGTTTCTAAGAGCACGATGGCCTCCATAATCCTTAAATGGAAGAAGTTTGGGACCACCAGAACGCTTCCTAGACCTGGCCGTCCAGCCAAACTGAGCACTCGTGGGAGAAGAGCCTTGGTGTGAGAGGTAAAGGAGAACCTCAAGATCACTGTGGCTGAGCTCCAGAGATGCAGTAGGGACATGGGAGAAAGTTACACAAAGTCAACTATCACTGCAGTCCTCCACCAGTCGGGCCTTTATGGCAGAGTGGCCAGACGGAAGCCTCTCATCAGTGCAAGACATATGAAAGCCACATGAAGGACTCCCAAACTATGAGAAATAAGATTCTCTGGTCTGATGATATGAAGATAAAACTTTTTGGTGATAATTCTAAGTCGTATGTGTGGAGAAAACCAGGCACTGCTCATCACCTGCCCAATACAATCCTAACAGTGAAACATGGTGGTGGCAGCATCATGCTTTGGGGGTGTTTTTCAGCTGTAGGGACATGACGACTGGTTGCAATTGAAGGAAGGATGAATGTGGCCAAGTACAGAGATTTCCTGGAAGAAAACCTCTTCCAGAGTGCTCTGGACCTCAGATTTGGACGAAGGTTCACTTTCCAACAAGACAATGACCCTAAGCACACAGCTAAAATAACAAAGGAGTGGCTTCAGAACAACTCTGTGACCATTCTTGACTGGCCCCGCCAGAGCTCTGACCTAACCCAATTGAGCATACCTGGAGAGACCTTAAAAATGGCTGTCCACCAACGTTCTCCATCCAACCTAACGGAATTGGAGAGGATCTGCAAGGAAGAATTGCAGAGGATCCCCAAATCCAGGTGTGACAAACGTCTTGCATCATTCCCAAGAAGACTCATGGCTGTACTAGCTCAAAAGGGTGCTTCTACTCAATACTGAGCAAAGGATCTGAATACTTATGACCTTGTGATATTTCAGTTTTTCTTGTTTAATAAATTTGCAAAAATTTCTACATTTCTGTTTTTTCTGTCAAGTTGGGGTGCAGAGTGTACATCAATGAGAAAAAAAGTGAGCTTTTTTGAATTTACCAAATGGCTGAAATGAAACAAAGAGTGAAAAATGTAAAGGGTTTGAATACTTTTCGTACCCACTGTAAAAGATGTAATTGGAAAACTTCAATCTGCATGAAAAAAAGCTAAAACTAAAGAAAGCTGAGTTTAGGAAAACCTGTCAGGATCCCCGAAAAAAGCATGAAAATGGTGTGAAAATGCATTGTTTTACTAACACATATTGCTACATTTTTGCTGGAAAAAAAAATAACCATGAATATTAGCATAACCCCCCCATAAGCTGTAATTCATCAGGTTGCTACATTTTTATTAATGATGAGACCTCTATTTCTATAATGTGCACTGTTCTATAAGGAAATTGCTGTTGTCAGGCATTAAATTTCAGGTGCTCGTAATCGGTCACAGAATTAGATTATAATAAGGTCATTTATATTTTTCATAAAAAATAAACATATTTTACTTTTAAAACTTTCTTTTAATCACCATGCTCCTCACAGCCTTGGACTTAACCAATATGTTCTCCCATATTATTACTACTTGTTATCAATTTTAATAAGAGGAAATGTCACTAATGGTCACATATGTGACATCATCTTATACAGGCAGTCATTGTTACCTCACAGCAGAGGCGTATCTGGGGGGGCTGGCAGGGCATCTGCCCCAGGCACAGCTGTCAGGGGGGCGCTGTTGAGCCGCCTGATGCGGCGGTCTGAGTCTCCTCGGCGGCTGTGTGTTGTCACCCCTGTAGTGGCCGCAGGCTATTCTGAGTCCCAGCTGTGACGCTGACAGCCGAGTCTCAGAAGAAGTGCAGCACGCGTCTTCCACTGATCAATTGTCCTTGTATCTGTCAGACGCGAAGACAATTGAAGCGGTGCCCGGCGGTCCTGACTTCCGAGTCAGAGAAATGTCTGTAATGTGATCAGGTCAGCTGATCACACTGCTGACCCAGAAATCAGGGCCACAGCACAGAGGCGGCAGAGAGCGCTGCTGATAAGTGCTCCAGTGTCGAGCTGAAGACACCACTGAAGAGGAACATTATGGGATGAGGGGCGAGGAATCTATGGACACAGAATGGGGAGACAGAGGATGGGGAGTGGGAACTATCTGTGAACACACTATGGGGGGACAGAGGGTGGGGTTCAGGCAGTATCTATATAGACAGTATGAGGGAGAGAGAGTGGGGAAAGGGAACTATCTGTGGACACACTATGAGGAGGGACAGAGGGTGGGGAGAAGGCAGTATCTATATACACAGTATGGGGAGAGAGGGTGAGGAAAGGGAACTGTGGACACACTATGAGGGGACAGAGGGTGGGGAGAGGGCAGTATCTATATACACAGTATGGGGAGAGAAGGTGGGCAAAGGGAACTGTGGACACAGTATGGTGGGAACAAAGGATGGAGAAGGGGAAGTATCTTTAGACACAGAATGGGGAGAGAGAGGATGAGGGGTGATGTACACAGACATAGTATACGGAGAGAGGGTGAGGGGTGATGTATACAGACAGTATAGGGAGAGAGGGTGACCAGTGATGTATGCAGTCATAGTATAGGGAGAGGGGGTGAGGGGTTATGCACATACAGACATGGTATAGGGAGAGAGGGTAATGTATACAGCCATAGTATAGGGAGAGAGGGTGAGGGGTGATGTATAAGACATAGTATAGGGAGAGAGGGTGAGTGGTAATGTATACAGGCATAGTATAGGGAGTGAGGGTGAGGGGTGATGTATAAGACATAGTATAGGGAAAGAGGGTGAGAGGTAATGTATACAGACATAGTATAGGGAGTGAGGGTGAGGGGTGATGTATACAGAGATAGCATAGGGAGTGGGGGTAAGTGTTGTGAATACATTTTCCAGTTCGGGGCTCCCTCTTGTGGTCAGTGCTAGCAGTGCTGTTGATTTGTGGAATGAAAGCCACCCACCTGGCAATGACTGGCAATCAGGTCTCTCAGATTGGGCTATATAGCTGAGTAGTTTTCTCCTGTTACTTGCCGGTGCTCAATGGATATCCTGTGTGTTAAGGACATTCTGAATCCAGCCCTGCTCTCTACCAGAACTCCTCTCAGATAAGTTGGTCTTGTACCTCTGCTTTTTGTTTTCATTTTCTTGTTGTTTTTTCTGCTTTGAAACTAATGCTTGATTCCTTTTTTGCCTGTGTGGAGTTCCTGGTGGAATTTGATCATTCCCTGCTGGGAGTGTCTGTATACTTAGCTCCATGATTCTGCAATGAATTGTGTTTTGTCATACTTGGTATTAATTCAGTCCCTCATCTATATTAGTGTTTTGGATCCCAATAACATCAGAGTGCTGATTAATGGGGGGAGAGGCTGTTTGGTCTCAGGGTTTTTTTTATATCAGACGTGCTGGTATTTTTTTAGGGCTTTTACGGCTACAGACAGTACTCCTTCCTATCCTTTCCTATAAAGATAGTTTGGGCCTCATCTTTGCTAATCTATTTTCTGGCTATGTATTGTGTTTTCTTATATCACCGTAGTCTTTACATGTGGGGGGCTATCTATATCTTTGGGGCTTGCTCCGAGGCAGATTAGCTTTTCTTATATTTCTATCTGTTAGGATATTTAGTTCTCCGGCTGTGTCGAGACGACTAGGTCATCGTAGGCTGGTCCCATGGCTACTTCTAGTTGTGTGTCTGGATTAGGTCTGCAGTCCATTAAGGTTCCAGCCACTCTGCTTACTTTTTGGGTTTCCGCATTTTCTTGATCCTCCTTGGTCCCTGAATCATAACAGGTGAGGGGTGATGTACACCGACATAGTATAGGAGTGAGGGTGAGGGTTGATGTATGGGGCGAGAGAGAGTGAGAGGTTATGTATACAGACATAGTATGGGAAGCGAGGGTGAGGGGGGAATATATACAGACATCGGATGGGGAGTGATTGGGGGAATGTAGAGCAAACGGGAAAGAAAGTTTGAGGACACAGAATAAAGGGCGACATGGTATGGGGAGTGAGGGGAAAAAATATATGGACAAAAAGGAGGTAGTGAGGAGACAGTAAGGGATGAGAAAAATGTAAGGGGGCACAGAATAGAGACTGGGTAGTGGCGGGTGGGGTGGTATGGAGAGGGAATAGCTTGTGGGTACAGTATGAAGCCATAGTGAGGATGGGTGTGTGATGAGAGAGCACAGTATAAAGACTGGGCAGTATAGGGGTACACAGTGTAAAGGACAGTGTGAAGAGTGGGCTCAGTATGGAAAGGAGAGGGTAGTGTGTGGTGCATGTATCATAAGATGGACACACTGTGTAGATCATATTTTGTGCAGAGAACCTAGTGAGGGGTCAGTATTTATTCTGGGGCACAGTGTAGGGCAGTTATTTTTTAAATAGGAGTATTATAATCATTCTCCAATTTTTAGGGGCATCGAGTTGAGATGTGCTGCAGAAGACTGGAGTAGATGGAAATCTGCAGAGACGAAATGTGAATATGAAAAGTTATCATGGCTCAGGATAGAAAGAAACAACTCAGACATAACATCATCTATAAGGTACCTGAATGTAAATATGTATTTGTGATACTGACTATGTCCCATCATTAGGCCTTGGTCCCACTTGTGCATTGCTTCTGATGTGAGTGCAATGGGGCCCCCACTGATCAGCTGTCCTTGGTGCAGGTGGCCGGAAATGCTTATTTCTGAATCTACTCCATCCTCTGATAGTGTCCGCGGCCGTGTAGTGCACATTCGCCTCATTGATTTTAATAGGAGGCTGATGCCACTATCAGAAAACGGAGCAGATCCAGAACTGAGCACTTCCGGCCACCTGCCACCACCGACATGGCACCTAGAACAGGTGATTGGCTGGGGTGCCAGGTCCCGACCAATCAGACATTGGTGACCTATCCTAAGGAAAGGCCATCAATGTTAAAGTAGTGGACAATCTCTTTAGTAAAGCCTTGTGCCATCTGACAAGTTAAGGGTTACTATGTTTTTATTTATGTTGTTAGGGCCATTAAAGGGGTTGTCCAAGTTTGTGATGAGCCTGCAGTCACTCTATGTGTCACTCTATGTGACTGTAGACTTCTGAAATCTCACAGTGTGCACACTGCACGCTGTCAGGATCCTCTGGTGTTGGCGCTGAGAGTGGGAGGTTACGAAGCTGCAAGTATGCGATCATAAGTGTGATCACGTGCTGAACAGACATGCATGGCCTCGCTCAATGAAAATGAATTGACTGAGGCCAGACATGTCAAATCAGAATGTGGCCAGACGTATACAAATCTCATACTTGTGCTCACATGATCGTCCACTCTGGTCACTGGCACCGGAGAATCCTAAAAGTGTGCAGAACATGCACTGTAAAGGGGGCTTTACACGCTGCGATATCGCTAATGATTTATCGTCGGGGTCACGGTGTTTGTGATGCACATCCGGCGTCGTTAGCGACAACGCAGTGTGTGACACGTACGAGCGACCTACAACGATCGCAAAAGTGGTAAAAATCGTTGGTTTTGGAGAGGTTGTCCAAACACCAAATATCGTTGTCTGGTGAGTAATGATATTGTTTGTCGTTCCTGCGGCAGCACACATCGCTATGTGTGACACCGCAGAAGCGACGAACATCTCCTTACCTGCCTCCACCGGCAATGCGGAAGTGAGTAGGTGGGTGGGATGTTACGTCCCGCTCATCTCTGCCCCTCCGCTTCTATTGGACGGCTGCTGTGTGACGTCTCTGTGACGCCGCACGACCCGCCCCCTTAGAAAGAAGGCGGATCGCCGGCTAGAGCAACGTCGCAGGGCAGGTAAGTCCGTGTGACGGGGGTTAGCAATGTTGTGCGCCACGGGCAGCGATTTGCCCTTGACGCACAACCAACGGGGGCGAGTACGCTCGCTAGCGATATCGATACTGATATCGCAGCGTGTAAAGCCCCCTTAAGGATTCAGAAGCCTGAAGTCACGAATAGAGTCACTGCAGACTTTTATCTCAAACCTGGACAACCCCTTTAATTATAAAACTAAGCCGTGTAGTATCCTCAGTTCTAACAGCATGCAATATACTCAGTGTCGGGATTCAGCTCTGCTTGCTAGGTCCAGCAGTCACCAAATGGCTGCTCCACTCATATGTGATTTTCATACCTGCATGTGACAATTAGCTTTTCTTCCTACGTTTTTGATGGAACATTGGGAGAATTATTAAGAGAAGCTTGTCATCTCGTGACTGTAAGTGTGCAAATCACATATGAGCGGTCACATGACGATCATCCAAACTGCCGGGGGGGGGGGGGGGGGGGCGCCAAACTGAATTCTTGTCCCGGGTGCTGGAAAGCCTAAATACACCTCCGCCTCACAACATGATACATGATGTCACAATGACTATGAATCGATTGATTGGTCTACATACAAGTTGATGGTTTCTATGTGCCCTTTAAACTAGATGCCATGCTTAAAAGGTGATGGCATACAAAATCTGGCCTAGTTTGGGGCAATAGCATATGCTATTTCTGTTCTTCAAACAACAGGCCTAAACACATCTTATACTGCCACCAGCCTAATTCCAGTTCTTCTGTTGGGCAGTTTATGAATGTCACAAAAGGGATCTGATATGATATAATTGTCCTATATTTCAGTTAGTTAGTTGTAGTATAGCCTTGGTCCAGGGTTTTTGAACTGATCACCTTTTCTCGGGGTCAAGAAGGAATTTTTCCCCTGTGGCACAAATTACCGTAGATAAAAAAGGTAGAAAAAAAAAAAGTGGTCCATCTTATACTCTGATGGTGTCTTACAATAGGGGGGCGATAGCAGTGGTGTAGCGGGGGGTCACAGGAGGCAAGGGCGGTGCTGGAGTAGGGCAATGCTGGCTGCAGCATAGCTGGCTGAGCCGGCTGCCGTGCTGGCTGCCGTGCTTGCTACCATGCTGGCTGCTGTGTGGCCGGCCATGCTGACTGCTCTGTGGCCGGCCATGCTGGCTGCTGTGTGGCCGGCCATGCTGGCTGCTTTGTGTCTGGCTGTGCTGGCTGCCGTGCTGGATGCTGTGTGGCCGGCTGTGCTGACTGCTGTGTGGCCGGCTGTGCTGACTGCTGTGTGGCTGGCTGTGCTGGCTGCAGTGTGGTCGGCCATGCTGGCTGTTGTGTGGCCAGCTGTGCTGGCTGCTGTGTGGCTGGTTGTGCTGGCTGCAGCGGGGGCCTGTGGAGCAGGGCAGTGCTGGGGTGAGATGCTCTGTCGGCGGTGCGATCTTCAAATAATGCCGTCCAGAATTGGCACCTGCGCAGATTCAGCTCAATGACAATCCGAGAGCTCCATCAGCGCACACGCCGAATCCTGGTGTGACGCCCTGGACTATCAGGTCGTCACAGGGTATTGTGAAATCTGCCCTTCTGTGCAATATCCACCTCCTCCTTGGTTATGGGTCCCTAACTACACTGTGTTGCCTACAACAGCTAATAAAATCCTAAGTACACTCTGCACCACACCCACCAGACACACCAGTGGACGGTCTGAGTGGAATAGGGTCGCCCACTTGGGGGGTTGGTAAGGGGAGGTCAGGAGTGTCAGGAGTCAGTCAGAGAAAGGGAGAGTGAAGTGTAGAAGGTAAGGAAGAGAGGAGGTCAGGAGCCGGACTCCTTGGAAGCCATCTAGGTAGCAGACAGTGGTCTGGGTCTAGTAGGAGGTGGACCCCCAGTCGCAGGGGATCGTGACAAGGGGCACGGAACTGTCGAGGAGGACAGCTGGCGGCCTTGTACCATCATCGGGCTGGGAACAGGGCACGACGAGGTACGTGGAACCTAGGTCAGGGAGTAGCGTCAGGCAACTTGACAATTTACCCGACGAGAACGGAGCCTTCAAGATCCGCTCTCCACCCGCTCCAAAATCAGGGTACTAGTGCAACGAGGGGGATAGGACTTTCCACTAAAAAAGTCCAGAAAATCCCAAGCATGAACCCTGAGAGCAAAGCTCCCACAGCTAGCCACACTGGGGAGCAGGACTAGTTCTACACTACCGGGGCCAACTGAGAAGTGAACTTAGTGCCAGGAGGAAGGTCACGGATCACCAGGCAACACCAGCGGGGACGGGACCCAAACTAGCTCCCCTCAGCGGCAGCGGTGTCTAGAACTTTGGTTTATCCAGTTGTCAGTGTCAGCTTTATGGACTGAGTACACAAGTGACCCCTTTGCTCCCAACGGCACTCCCCAAACACCATCACCAAGTCCTGGGGCATTCCCCCTACCCGTGGAGGGTTCCAACACCTAGCTGCCCCACTACATCGCCCACAGGTATTCCCAACTACAGCGGTGGTACTTCTGATTACCACATACCACGGGTGGCGTCACGAACTCTAACACAATCCCCTGTAAATACCCCCTTCATTTGAGTGGCCGCACGACCCCTGGGTCCGGAGACCCCTTGAGCTACCGCGGATCTGGATCTGAGCAGCCCGGCTGCTGACACGGAAGCAGCACTCTGGCGGCATTATTTGAAGATCACACCGCTGACAGCCGACAGAGCATCTCACCTGCCTTACCACCTTACACCACACAGCGCCCACCACAACCAGCACACCCGCCGCAGCCAGTACAGCCCCACACCGCCGACAGAGCAGCTAACCTGCTGCAGCCAGCACAGCTTCGCACTGCCGACAGAGCATCTCACTTGCCGCAGGTAGCACAGCCCCACACCGCCAACAGAGCATCTCATGCTCTGCACAGGCCGCACCGCCTGCTTCAAAGAGCTCCCACAACAGCCAGCACAGTGCTCATTCTTCACCCCCCGGTAAGCTACATTCAGAATTTAAGACGCACCCCTCCTTTTCTTCCCAAATTTTTGGAAGGAAAGTGCGCCTTGTAATCCAAATAAATATGGTTGCTGAACGTGTCCAGGTTTTTTGCCTTCTTCTGGATCAATGGCTCTAGGTATAGGCAAAGACTGTATTTAATAAAGTGTTCAAAAATGAATGCTCCGTCTCCTCACTTCTTTATAATATATAACACTTAGGTATTTACATACATTAGTTCTCAATTTTAGGACTTATGGCTGCTGCAATAAATCAAGCCAAAATACAAGGATAGTAATTATGTCTGATGGATGGATGTATGTACAAGTGTTTCAGCTTCTTCTGTACCTTCCATAGCAGCAAATACAGTGTACATTGAACACATGTGGCCACCTATTCTCTACCTGATGGGTCTGGTACGGGTCCTTCTGCTTCCTCCAAATATGGCAAGTGGAATTGATGCCAGAATTTCTATTTTAGTCTCATCTGACCTTCTCCCATGCCTCCTCTTTATCATCCAGATGTTCATTGGCAAACTTCAAAACAGGCCTGGACATGTTGTGGTCTGAGCAGGGAGACCTTGTGTTCCCTGCAGGATTTTAATCCATGATGGCGTAATGTGTTACTAACTGTAATCTTTGAGACTGTTGTCCCAGCTCTCTTCAGGTCATTAACCAGGTCCTTCCATGTAGTTCTTGGCTTATTCCTGACCTTTCTCAGAATCATTTTTATCCCACGAGGTAAGAAGATGCATGGAACCCCAGACCGAGAAAGACTGACAGTCATTGTGTCTTCCTTCCATCTTCTACTAATTGCACCAACAGTTGTTGCCTTCTCACCATGCTGTTTGCCTATTGTTCTGTAGGCCACCCCACCCTTGTGCAGGTCTACAATTTTGTCCCTGGTGTCCTTTGACAGCTCTTTGGCCTTGGACATGGTGGAGAGGTTGGAAAATGATTGCTTGAGTGTGTGGGAAGGTATCTTTTATAAAGGTAACGAGTACAAACAGGTGCAATTAATACAGGCAATGATTGCAGAGTAGGAAGACTTCTTACAGATAAAATAACAGGTCTGTGAAAGCCAGAATTCTTGATGGTTGTTAGGTGATCAAATACTTATTTCATGCAATATAATGCTAATTAATTATTTAAAAAAAATCATACAATATGATTATCTGGATTTTTTTTAGTTGTGTTTGTCACAGTTGAAGTGTACCTCCTGTAGGTGGGAAAACTTGCAAAATCGGCAGTGTATCAAATACTAATTTTCCCCACTTTATATTTCAGGATGGAAGACATATTTACCAGAATTTTGGAAGTACATACCAGGATGGGGGCCATGTATAACAGGATAGAGACATATACACCAGGATGGGGGCCATATATACCAGGATGGGGACCATATATATCAGGATTTTGGACATATTTACCAGGATAGGGGCCATATATATCTGGATGGTAGTCCTATATACCAGGATGAAAAATATATAATAGGATTTGGGATATATGTCAAGATAGGAGACATATTTAAAAGGATGGGCCCAGGATGAGGAGATATGCAAGCGCCCCTGAGACTGGTCGCTACAGAGAATTGTACTTTATGTATTTTATAATGTCCGTTCATCCTGGCCAGGAAGAGGTTATGGTCTGGTAAGTTTCGTTTTTACATTACACAGCCTTGCAAACACAGACAGCAGGTGCCTCACACAGAGACTAGGGGAATTCCCGGTGCCATAACAACGGGCTGGAACATTCCTCAGGTGGGGCATGACCAGGAGTGAGTTACAAGACAGACAGTTTACTTTCACTTTACCTTAGAGCGGCTTTAGAGACCAGACAGAGTGGACACACAGTGAGCAGCTCCTTGAGGGAGCTCCCTCAGGGAGGTAGAGCAGAGGAATAACAAGGTTCAGACTGGTTCATACACCCTTCCCTCACCTAGGACCGGGCGGGTGGATAGCGGAGGGCCCCTAAGCTGAGAGGGCGGATCCAGGTGGGTAATGGATGCTGCCACTTAAGAGGTTCCCGGTCTATTAGCCGGCAGAGACTTGGAATGGGAGAGGTGGCCAATCAGGAAGTCGTTGAGAGCCTGGGACCGGTAGGCATGGAGGAGAAGAGCCTTACCGAGGAGAGGATTTCGTTGCCCCCTGGAACCAGCGCAGCTTAGGGTGGCAGAGTAACGGGTCCCAAGCACGCCAGGGACAAGGAGGGGACCGACACACGAGAGCACAAAAGGAGAAAGCCCACAAACTGCCCTACCAGACTTTGACCCTTGCCCTGCCTGGGATCGACCAGAACCCATCACAGTAAGGACCAGCATCCTGGGTGCGACACAAAGACCTGTGAGTAAAAGATCTCAAACCTGCAACCCAGTGACTCTGACTCTGTTTGTCATTGCCTTGTGCTCCAGAGATTCCCAGTCCCCCGTTCTCCCTCCCGGGGGCCGCTCCACCTGTGGGGAGCGATATCATCCCAGATGCACCCCAATATCTTCCCCGGCGAGGTACTCTGCAGCGGCGGCCTTATCTCTGGTTGGTGTTGCTACCAACAGATGTACTAAAATCCTGGGGAACACTCTGCACCACACCCACCAACCACCCATTGGGTAGCCTGAGGGGAATAGGGCCACCCAGATGGAGGGATGGAAGAGGGAGGGCAGAGATGTCAGTCAGAGAGTAGAAGTTGAGCAGTGAGCAGCGGTGACAGGACAGGTCCCGCTGTAGAGCTGGGCTCCTGTACCCATCTCAAGTGCCAGACGTTAGTCTGGCCAGAAGGAGCTGGAACCCCGATCGCAGGGGGTAGTGACAAGGGGCACGGTACTGCTACAGAGAGCAGGCCGGCTGCCTTGTGCTACAACCGGGCAGGGGCCAGGGCACGACGGGGTACGCGGGTCCCTAGGCTGGGAAGAAGCCCAGTAATTTTCCCGACGAGAACGGAATCTTCAGGAACCGTTCCCCACCCGCTCCAGAATTGGGGTACGAGCGCAACGAGTGAGATAGGACTTCCCACAACCATCCAGTAAATCCCAAGCATGAACCCTGAGAGCAGGCTCAACCTGCTAGCCACGCAGGTGAGCGGGACAAAAAATCGCTTCATGTGAGAGGGATCCACACGTAGGACACACAGTGCCAAGAGACAAGGCTTCAGACCAACCTGCAACACCAAAGGGGCACAGACCCAGCGTACTCGCCCAAAGAGAGCAGGATACTCAAGAGTTTGGTTTACTTGGTGTCAGCATCAGTGACTTTGGACTGTGTGAGTACCCGATATCACTTTGCACCCGACGGGTCCCACACTCCAGCCATCACCGGATCCCTGGAACCACTCCACCTAACATCCCGAGCTGCCACACACCATCATCCCCGGGCTCTCCCAAAACAGCAGCGGTGGTCCCTCACATTACCACACACCGTGGGTGGCGTCACGAACATTATCCCATTCACCACCCCAAAACAACCAAACCCCCCCTTTTTATTCCGGGGTAGCCGCGCGACCCCGCCTCGGATCCGGAGACCCCTCAAGCCACTGCGGATCCGGGTCCGAGCAGCCTGTCAGCTGTCGCTGGGGCGGCACACTGCAACTTAATGATGTGAGCCAATCTGATACCTAGTAGAGGTGTAATTTAATACAGCTATGCCCAGATTAGCTAATTGCATCCATATCAGCACATTCCCTCCTTCCACTGCTGTGCCAGTGCTTGGCATTAAAGTTGGACGGGCACCTCTGCAGGAGAGTTGACACTGATACTGGCACCTCTGCAGGTGACACCTCTCCTGACTCCAGTAAAGGTATCAGTCTGACTCCAGTACCTAACAGTAGCACAAGTAGGGGAAGGAGCGGGGCAGACATACTATTGGTGCAACCTGTGCGGCTGCATAGGGACCCAAGAGGTAAAGGGGCCTCAAAGCAGGCGGAATTGTGCATTTTGATGAGTTCTTAGGCTTCAAAGGGCCCATATATTCTTCTTGCACAAGGGCCCTTTTCAGTCTGTGTCCACCAGTGATATAATGCATTCTAGTAAGTAATTTTGAAAATCAGAAAATCCTAGCAATAATTTTTACATGAAAACTATCCTTTATTCCCATGATCGTATTTTATCTCCGGTTTATCATAACATTTTAATTTGCAATCATAAGAAAATGGCTACAACACCCGTTTTGCAATTTGATGTTATTGTTGTAATTTATGTTTCAAATTCAGAGTGAATTAGATTTTTTCTAACTTGGATGTCAAAGACCCAGCTGCAGCTTTAAACTGAAAATACAATTAAAAGGTTAAAATGAATAATAGAACATGGAGATTGAACAGTAGATGACTAAAAGTAGAGTACTATACATGGTTCAGTCTAAGTTTAAGGTGTTTCAACTGAACAGAACAATATATGTGAACAGGAGTATACGTACAGTATATATTGTCGCACCCCGGTGCAGCCGAGCTACTCAGATCCGGGCGGTCCGTGGCTCGAGGGGTCCCAGATCGGGGGCATCGTCAATCAGTTTTAAATAAAAGGAAAATAATAAAAATAGTCCAACTACGCCACTCGCGGTGCGCGACCAGGAATGGTATGGCTGCTGCTGCCGATCCTCTCTGGGGATGATGGATGGGGCAGTGTGGATGGTGAAGCCCTCCGCGAGTAGGGGCAGTTAAGGGTTAACGTGGAGGTACAGGGAAATAACTCAGTCCAGACAGGGGTGTGCAGTTTGGTCACTTTTACTCACAGCTGGGCTTGCACCCTGGGGACGTGCTGGATCCCTTGTGTGCCCGAGTCCTGGGCCCCTGTGCCAGCCCACCTGGTGCCACATGCCCACCGATGCACTCGTGTGTGTGTGTGTGAAGGTCCTCCCTGGCTTGAAGCACCCAGAGGTCCATCTGGTGTCTGGGTCCTGCCGCAAGCAGCTTGGACTATTTAAGAGGATATGTCCCGGTCCTCCCTTTGCTGCTGATGTCTCGGACGTTAGTGGTGGCAGATGAGTCCTGGAAACCCACCTGCCTGGCAGAGTTAACAGATGGCTTGAAGTCCCGGTCTGTTCTGGGATCTGCACTCCGTGCGTGCAAAGTTCTGGGAGCCCTGGATTTCTACTCCCACAGGATTCCACTGTCCCCGGAGCTTGATCTCTCGCTCTTCAGCTACTTTCTCCCCTGAATGGCTGATGTTTTTCCTCAGGTCCTGGAGGTGTCTTTGCTACTACTCCGCCGGCTCTCTTAGGCCTTGTGCGCACTAGGCGTTTTTGCTGCATTTTTAGTGGCGTTTTTTACCGCGTTTTTGTGCTGAAAACGCAGTGACATTACTTCCCCAGCAATGTCTATGGGTTTTCAGAAGTGCTGTCCGCACACAGCGTTTTTTTGTAGCTGCGTTTTTGTAGTGACCACAAAAATGCAGCATGTCAATTATTTCTGCGTTTTTCACTGCGTTTTTCACCCATTGAGTTCAATGAGATGTTCAACAACGCAATGAAAAATGCATATAGCTGCGTTTCTATGACTAAAAACGCAGCTATAAACGCAAGGGGTGGGCAGTATAGTGACGTGTACAGGAAGAGGATTCCTTCTGTTGGTAAACACAGAAGCATGAATCCTCCCGGTACCGTCACCGCTGCTTCCACAACCCGCCCGGTGCTATGTCAGCTCCGTGCGGCGCCATGTCTGGGCGGGAGGTGGAGGCAGCGGCGAAAACAAAAGTGAACAGTAGAAAAAAAAAAATGTCATGTCATATATACTCACCTGTCTGCAGGGTCCCGGTGCCATGCTGTTCCTGTCCCGGTCCCGCCGCTCTGGCTGTGTGCAGTCTCCTCGGGGCACGTACGAAGCTTGCAGGACCTGACGGTGGATCACCTGATGCAGTCACCTGACGCATCAGCTGATCGTAATTCTCGCGGTGTCGCCCTCTTCTTCGCGCCCGGCCGGCTATCAGCTGATTCTGCCATCAGGAGACTTTATCAGCTGATTACCGGCAGCTGCTGCAGCGATGGGACAGGATCAGATTCTCATCCAATCGCCCCAGGAGCTGCCGGTAATCAGCACAGACGTGAGTATTTATTTATTTTATTTTTTTTTTTTTTGCACCGATGCATCAGCTGATTGTATAATCGGCTTTTACACAATCAGCTGATGTGTGATGTGCTTCAGCCCCTAGAACCTGACACATCATCTGATCGCTTTGCATTCCAGCAAACCGATCAGATGATATTGGTTCCGGATTGGACGGCGCGGGACCCTGACCCAGGATTACTGCGGAGGGGGGTTTACTGTGGAGTCACTAATTGTGTTGTGTTTTATTTCTAATAAAAATATTTTTCTGTGTGTTGTGTTTTTTTTTTATCATTACTAGAAATTCATGGTGGCCATGTCTAATATTGGCGTGACACCATGAATTTCTGGCTTAGGGCCAGCTGATAATATACAGCTAGCCCTAACTCCATTATTACCCAGCGAGCCACCCGGCATCAGGGCAGCTGGAAGAGTTGGATACAGCGCCAGAAGATGGCGCTTCTATGAAAGCGCCATTTTCTGGGGTGGCTGTGGGACTGCAATTCACAGCGGGGGTGCCCAGAAAGCATGGGCACCCTGCACTGTGGATTCCAATCCCCAGCTGCCTAGTTATACCCGGCTGGACTCAAAAATTGGGCGAAGCCCACGTCATTTTTTTTTTAAATTATTTCATGAAATTCATGAAATATAAAAAAAAGGGCTTCCCTATATTTTTGATTCCCAGCTGGGTACAAATAGGCAGCTGGGGTTGGGGGCAGCCTGTACCTGCCTGCTGTACCCGGCTAGCATACAAAAATATGGCGAAGCCCACGTCATTTTTTCCGGGGCAAAAAACTCCTGCATTCAGTCATAGATGGAGGATGCTGAGCCTTGTAGTTCTGCAGCTGCTGTCTGCTCTCCTGCATACAATGAACATTTTGAAGAAGGAAATGACATCAGACCTTTTTTTTTTCATCAACAATCTTTAATGGCATTGTGCACTGATTAAAAACGCAGTGAGCAAAAACGCAGCAAAAAACGCACCAAATCGTGGTAAAAACGCATGCGTTTTTATCGCGTTTTTTAGCCACGGGTGCGTTTTTTGAGACAAAAACACACATAAAAACGCAGTGTGAAAAAAACGCCTAGTGCGCACATACCCTTACTCCTCACTTTACTTTTAGTTTCCTTCTCTTTCTCTGTGTCTCAAGATTCCTTTGTCTGTCTTGACACCTTTGCTGTCTGTGACGACATGGACTCTCATGTGTTAAAGTTTCTTAAAATTCAGCCAGACAGCATGATAGATTGTTTATAGACGGGGGAGAAGTCCCTCATTGTTTTTACAAGACTCTTGTTGACTCAATGTAATTGTGTTGGCCAATGAAAGCCAGACGTATTGTTCTCCAGACTTTTCCAGTAACCATTGTATTGTAGTTGTGTATTGCTAATGTGATTACCTTAGTAGCCATTGTCTAGTCGGTGACTCCCAGACTACATGTATACCCTCAGTCTTTCTGTAGACATCATTTGGATGAACATTATCCATGCAGCTTGAGATTCATCCAATGGGAGAGGCGCTCTTGTCCAACCAATCGATGAGGACGCAGTGTATCCAAGTGGAAGGCTGTGTCTATAAAAGGGATTTCTTTAAGCCACCAGGTGGTTGTTGATGGATGCTGATGGATCCAGTCTAAGCTCTTCGGAGCTGACTAGAGGATCAGGATATCTTATGGCTTCAATCTAGGGACTCCGGTTCCGGTTGGAGACCATATCCACAGTCTAGGGATTTCGACCCCGGCTGCCAGGATTGTATCATCATACCAGGACTACCTAAGGAGGACACTCAGGTTGGGACAGTTCAGTCACCTGTTACAGACTTTGCAGACCTCACACAGCTTCCTAAATCTGGCGCGATTTCTATCTTGGTGGGTGCCCGCCGAAAGCGGGGTGCTGCTGGATTGGAGTAAGCGGCCCTTGGAAGCTCTGAGGCAAGGACATTCTAAATCCCTGGTGAGCCAGCGGAAGGGTGAGACTCTGTTGCCTGTTACATTTGTGTGTTTTGCTGGTTATGTGTTATGTGCCGTTAATTGTTTGGGGATCCAATAAAGTCTAATTATTGTGGCTCCCTCACCCTGTGTTGTCTGAGTAGTGTTACGCCCACGGTTAAGGAGGTCGGCGTTCAGTTGGAATGAGCCCTGAGCCACGCTGTCTTTCTAAAGGCGGCGGGTTTTAGTGGACGAGAGCACCCACTGAGCCCCGTGTCTCCACACTGTCCACTCTCTTTCTTACTACTGCTCACTTCAGACTCCTCTCAACCACCTTCTTCCTTTTCTCTCTCCTCTTTTTCACTTTCTACCCCCCCCCCCTCCCAGGCCACTCACTCCTCCCCCAGGTGGCTGCCTGTTCGCTCACAGTGCCCAGCCCTGTCACCAGGTTCTAAGTGTAAATGTGGCGCCCTGGACTAGCCAGGTAGCAGCAAGGTTGGCAGACGGTGGAGGCCGTCTGCAGGAGTGACGAGTCTCTGCAGAACCATAGGACCGGGGTTGGGCGGTGGCCCACGGGTACCGAATCGGGGACCGGAGTGAAGTTAAGCACACAGGCAGGGCCATTGGACCCCGACCAGGCTTGGAGCCGCCGACAATAGTCAAATCCGAATGTGACAGGAACCCCAGGGGTTTCCTAACAACCAAGTCCCAATTGAAGGCAACTGTCCGCACCGGGAGGATATACAGCCACCGCCACAGGCTAGAGATCCAAGGGCCAGCACCTGTGGGCAAAACGGGCTCCTCCGGCACCCATATGCCGGGGAGCGAACTACCGTTGGGAAGCCAGTGGAGTCAACATAGTACACAAAGGTGCAGGGAAAAACAGCCACCATCACCTGTCTGGGGAGAGACACTGCAGCCGGCTGCGGGACCCGTCCATCCAGCCGTTTGGTTTACCGGAGACTTTGTGCATTTGTTGCTGAGTGAGTACACCAGTGCCATCCGGCACCGCGCTGCGCTGTCCCTGCAGCCCTGCACCTCACCAACCCTGCCTCCCCGTCACACCACCAGGCCCCGGGACCACCCACCCCTACCCACGGAGGGGGAGAACAACATCTCAGCTGCTCCCTACCATCGCTCCCGGGATCCCCGTCACCAGCAGCGCTGGTGCCCATCTTCACCACAACCCATGGGTGGCGTCACGGACTAAATCCCCAAACAAACCACCCTCCTTTTCACTCACAGGCGAGGAGCGCCGCTCGAGTCCCCGGATCCGGCCCACCGCTTGAGCCACCGAGCAGCAGCCGCAGCGCCCCGCCGCCCGCGACAACTTGGCGTCACGAACAGGATCAAACCAGTCTACCTACCGGTAGACGTGCGCCTTGCAGTCCCCGCCAAAAAATTTGAAGCGCCGCCATCTTTGGCGTGAAGATTTCCCACTCGAGCGTCTTCCCCGAGCAGGGAAGGTGCGAAAGTGAAGCCCCGCCCCCAACAAGCGGAAGAGCTAGAAAGAACCAAGGGGGGGCGGGTGAGAGCCTGCCAAATGTAACCGAGTCCATAAAAAGCAGGGACGCCAGGTCTCTGCAAGCCATACGGTTCCTGGAACACTGCTGCACAAGATGTCCCGTCCGTCCGGCACCGCTGAAACCCCAGAGCCCACGCCAGGAACAGCGGTGTGGGTGGAAGTCCGGACCGCACAAATGTGCAGCCGCCTGCAGGCCCAAGTGCAGTTCTTCTTGGAAGGATGGGTGGCCGACATGACGGAAGTGGTGGTGGCTGTGCGGAGACGTGAGATGGAGGCAGAGTTGGAGGAGTGGGTAAGCGACCCATGCCCCTGTGTCCCAGAATGACCGGTCGCTGCGGCTGAGGGGCCCGGTCTGCGCCCGCTCCCCCTGCTGCCTCCCCCGCTACCCATATCGGTTGTTGCTACCCCGCCACTAGGCCCGCTACCCCCACCACCGGTAGCAGAGCTCCGCCCATCCACCCTGGAGGACCAGCCTGCAAGCGACGTCCGCAGACGACCCGCACCACTGCCATGGAAGATCCAGCGGGAGGTGCCCGTCTGCGAACAGGAGCCGTCGGCACCGGAAGTGGCCGCACCCAAGACCGTCCCGGCTCCGGTAGTCCGTCCGGTCCAGAAGGAGGCGGAGGTCCAGCCGGTGAGGACCTCTGTTCCCAAACCCCAAACCTCAGCTGACGCTGCGCCGGGTTGCCGCTGCGAGGCAGCACCCCAGGCAATGTCACTGCGAGACCTTCCAAAAAGGGCGCCAGTTGTGGGTAGCGTGAAGGAAGTCCCGCGGGGCCCGGCCCATGTGCGGGGGCATGCAGAGGCCCCTTACTGAGACAGGGAGCCGAACCCGCTGGGCCGTGAAATTACTGAGAGAGAGCGGCAGAGGGCCGAGATGGTGGCCTGTACCATCCGTGAGAAGGACCACCTCCGAAATTCCACCTTCCGGGTACGGGGCCCGGTGTACGAGGGGCAGGTCCGGAGATTTGACCCTCACCGGGGGTATGGCTATATATACAAACCGGGCCTGGAGGCCGAAGTGTTTGTAGCCCGCCGGGATGTACATGCCCATCTGCAAACGGGCCACCCGGGCCGAGACCTGATGCCGGGAGACCTGGTGGCCTACACTCGACACTGCGGGGAGAGGGGCTGGTATGCCCTCAATGTGAAGGTGAGGGAAGGCCGCAGTTTCCAGGCGCTGTCCCAGTCCCCTACCCCACCTTGCTGCCAGGATGCCGAGGTGGAGAAGGTCTATGAAGAAGTCGACCTAAAGTTAAGGCAGCGGTCCACCGTTGTCACCAAAGTTGTCCCCGTTGGGACCTTCTGCCGTATGTTGATTGTTCCAGAAGTGAGTGAATGAAAATTAATAAAAACTGAAAAATCACCAGATTACCGTCCGAGAAGAGAACCGTCCCCGTTGGGACTGGAATTGCCCCTTTTGTTAAGTTAACTCCCCATACCCACATGAGAAACTGCTCATGGACATGGCCGAGAACTTGCAGGCCACCCACGAACTTGTGGGCTTGTAAATAATGTTGTGGGATGGATACCGTTGCCGCCTCCGGAGAGGCTGATTTGGAGGATGGGCCTGGAGGAAAGTGATGGCCCAGGCCCGCCACTACCGTAACCGGTGGCAATCCTCCGGGGGTCAGGGGTTCCCCCTTGGATGTGGGGTCCCCTGAAGTGACAGTAGGGTGCGAGTTACCGTACCCCTTCCCGCTCGGGCAGCCTGAACCTGGACTGGGTAAAGGGGTGCTGCCCACTTCTTAGGGGCAGCATTAGGGCTAGGTTGCTTGGGTGGGAGAGCGGAAGACATCCGTCTGTCCGTTATTAAAAAAAATGTTTGTGTGTTGTAACATTTAAGAGGACCTAAAGTATGCTTATGTTTCATGTTTTACCGTTTTTCCCATGTTATTTATATTTTTACAGTTGGAAAAATAAAATCGGTGATGGATGGGCAGCCCTCGGACGGTCTGCATTTTACCAAGGGGGAATGTGGCGCCCTGGACTAGCCAAGTAGCCACAGACAAAACACACACCCCCACACGCCAGACAGTTACATTAGTCAGACAAAAACCCTTGTTGCCTCCCTCAAGGGTCTGATGTCCACACCAGGTTGGGCGGAGCCAGGCGGTTGGCCCCACCCACTGAGGAGTTCACAGGCCTGGAGGCGGGAAGAGCAGTGAGAGTAGTCTAGGAGGTGAAAGTGAGAGGTCACTTACTGCGAGTGTCTTGGTTGGAGCCGAGGCACTGACAGCAAGGTTGGCAGACGGTGGTGGCCGTCTGCAGGAGTGACGGATCTCTGCAGAACCGTAGGACCGGGGTTGGGCGGTGGCCCACCGGTACTGAATCGGGGACCGGAGTGAGGTTAAGCACACAGGCAGGGCCATCGGACCCCGACCAGGCTTGGAGCCGCCGACAATAGTCAAATCCGAATGTGACAGGAACTCCAGAGGTTTCCTAACAACCAAGTCCCGATTGAAGGCAACCGTCCGCACCGGGAGCATATACAGCCACTGCCACAGGCTAGAGATCCAAGGGCCAGCGCGTGCGGGCAAAACGGGCTCCTCCGGCACCTATACGCCGGGGAGCGGACTACCGTTGGGAAGTCAGCGGAGTCAACATAGTACACAAAGGTGCAGGGAAAGACAGCCACCATCACCTGTCCGGGGAGAGACACTGCAGCCGGCTGCGGGACCCGTCCATCCAGCCGTTTGGTTTACCGGAGACTTTGTGCATTTGTTGCTGAGTGAGTACACCAGTGCCATCCGGCACCACGCCGCGCTGTCCCTGTAACCCTGCACCTCACCAACCCTGCCTCCCTGTCACACCACCGGGCCCCGGGACCACCCACCCCTACCCACGGAGGGGGAGAACAACATCCCAGCTGCTCCCTACCATCGCTCCCGGGATCCCCGTCACCAGGAGCGGTGGTGCCCATCTTCACCACAACCCGTGGGTGGCGTCACGAACTAAATCCCCAAACAAACCACCCCGCTTTTCACTCACGGGCGAGGAGCGCCGCTCGAGTCCCCGGATCCGGCCCACCGCTTGAGCCACCGAGCAGCGGCCGCAGCGCTGGACCCGAGCGTTAGCGAGTTCAGCGCCCCGCCGCCCGCGACATAAGTGTGCTGCTGTGTGGACTGACTGGCAGTTATGTAGAACCCGAGCTGTTACTGTGGTGTTACCTTGTTTTGTGACACCTGGTTACCGCAGGGGCGTCACAATATCATGTGGCCCCATAGCAAGAATTCATAGCCTTCTATACATTATGATGGATCCCACTGTCCCACACAAAGTATTTTGGCACCTACACAACCCGCTATAAAGTGTGGTGACACCTCACAGTATGATGTTTGCACAGTTCAGTGAAACTCCTCGGTGAACTTCTTTGGTCCTTTTACTTTTACAGCAGATGTGATGTAGTGACGTCATCACGCTTGCTGCAAGGGTCAGCGGTCAGTTGCACAGGGTGAAGGGTGGGTCCCTGTTCCATAACCATATTTAACAGCATCTGGGTCATGAGGACATACCAAGCAGAAGGGAAGGGGAGCAGTGCCACCAAGTCTGCTACTATTGATGGTATAACCCTATGTGAGACTTGAATAGATGACAGATACTGAAGGAGTGATTGATGTATTCCTGCAATTTGGTGGAAATGTAATGGGATGGAGCAGCTTGTCAGATAGAGATCCACACAAAGTACGCGCATTTTTATACGATAAAGGCTGGGTGACACAACGACAACCTGTTTTGAGCCCTTAGAGGGGTAATTCAGGCAACAAAACTACTGAAAAACATATGTAAGAAATACCTTAAGGCTACAATGCTCTTGTGATTCCTAGATGGCATGTGATTAAAGATGTCAGTCACTAGCCTCATTAGTCATGTGCCATATCTGGCATTCAGTACATATACACAAAGATCTACAGGGAAAAAGATACAGAAAAAGATTAAACAAATTTGGTACAATAAGTGATATTCTTTTTGCATGGTATGGTTGTTATAGTACCACCTAAAATGCAGAAGTATTGCACCACACCAGAAGGTCAAATTATACAAGAGAACAAAATGTGTAGGTGTGTTTTAACTTTTGGAGCAACCCTTTAAGGAATGAGGCTCCCCTTAAGGTTAAAAAATGTAAATAATTAAAAGAAAATTGTGCTAAAAAATTAAGAGCTTCCTTGGTTCCTTGATATAGCAGTAGTTCCACCTATGGTGGTTATTTTTGGACTATGGAAAAAATACTGATGATATGTAACCCAATAACTGAGCTGATGCATTCACCAGTAGTGTGTGCACCTAATTCTAATGAACCAAATGTATTTATTCTTCACTTCTTACTGTGGAATAACACAAACAGATTTACAAGCAGAGTTATTACTGAAATTCCAGAGAAAATAAACTTTCCATCAGAGATCAGTATGCAAAAGTAAACTTCACAATGTACACACGGAAACCTTTAACATATGCACAGCTGGGTTAGAATATAACTATTTTCACCTATTCACCATCCGAGGTGCAAAATAGTGTATAATAAATCTCACTAAGTAAATATATAGTATATTGTACCTTTCCCATCCAAAACCACACTAGCTTTATCAAAAGCTGAAAAAAGTAGATTCATTCAAATGATGAACCAAAAGTACTGCAGGTGGAATATCTGGAGATCCACTGCTTCTCTCCGCCGTATTACCCTATCACCAGCATTATTGATGCATCGTTTGGTTTGGGAAGAAATTGCCTGTTTTAGAAAATCTTTTTCAAAAGGAACTCTGTCATCTTCCCAACATCCTTATTTTTCATCTATCTCCACACTTCCCTGGCTGTATAAAGCCAAAGTTGTCATATGTACATCATACATATTTCACCAAGATTAAATTGCACTGGGCATAGAAATTAGAAGAAGCACCTGGGATGCAGGTAGAAGGAGGTCCAAATGGCTGTGTTCCTCAGACTACTGATGTGACCATTAAACAAAAGTCATGCAAATCTTTTTGCTTAACCCTAGTAAATGATAATGTTGATTGATCATATTACTGGATTTTATTAGCTTTTATAACATTAACATTTTACTATGTATATATTATTTTTCAAAGTTTTTACACTGATGAGCAAAAGAGTAGAGATGAGCGAACCGGTCGTGGTTCGGCTCGAGTTCGGTTCGCCGAACGGAGGTCCCGTTCGAGTTCGGTTCGTCGAACCGAACTCGAACTGCATAGGAAACAATGGCAGGCATTCACAAACACATAAAAACACCTAGAAAACACCCTCAAAGGTGTCCAAAAGGTGACAAACAACTCACAACACAACATAAACACATGGGAAAGTGACAAGGACATATACTCATGCGAAAACAAAAGAGCTGGACAAGAAAAAAGAGGAGGACACACAGATATATGAGTATATGCAAGGAAACGTCGATGCCATTACTGTGCAACTTGAGCCCTGCTCATTTTAGGCTTCCAATCTGGATAAATTGACTGAGCTTGCCACGTACGCCTTGGGGATCTTGTCGTGTCCTGCAGCCAGCGTTCTCTCGGAACCTGTCTTCAGTGCTGCTGGGGGTCTGCTGGCAGATAAGCACACGTGTCTGTCCACTGACAATGTGGACATGGCTCTCAGAGGACTTTTCTTCCCCTGGGTCAGCCAGGGGAGGCGAAAGGCACGCGTATTTTTGAGAGTGCTTCATGCAAAGCATCTTTTTCTTTTTCAAAAGGGGGGTCAACTGATGCCAGTCAAGTGGGGTGTGTGTGGCCCAATTAGTGGAAATGAGGGAGACTGTGGTTGGAGTCCCCTCGCTTTTGAAAAAAGAACCAAGATGAACAAGTCATGGCTCTCAGAGGACTTTTCTTCCCCTGGGTCTTCCAGGGGACGGGAAAGGCACGCGTATTTTTGAGAGTGCTTCATGCAAAGCATCTTTTTCATTTTGAAAAGGGGGGTCAAGTGATTTCAGTCAAGTGGGGTGTGTGTGGCCTAATTAGTGGAAACGAGGGAGACTGTGGTTGGAGTCCCCTCACTGTGTTTTACATGATTTTCGAAGGGCATGACATGACTAAGAGGTTGAGTTTCATCATCTGCAACTTGTTGGCAACAGAAAGGCTGCCTTTACACCCTTTTGAGACCGAGGATTTTCGAGACCTTATGCCCATTGCAGTGCCCCAAGAGCCGATGGCCAGTCGTCACTCCTTCTCCAAGAAAGGCATGTCCACGCTACCACAGCAGGTTGCACACAACCTCACCGATTCCTTGAGAAACTCTGTGTGTGACAGGGTGCATTTCAACACAGATACTTGAACCAGTAAGCATGGACAGGGGAGTTACATGTTGCTGACTGGGCACTGGGTAACTATGGTGAGAGATGGAGAAGGGTTTTCTGTACAAGTCTTGCCGTCCCCAGGACTTGTGTGTCAATCCTTCCTCTGTATGTACAAGTTCCTCCACTGCTTCTGCCTCCTCAACCTCGTGTGGGTCCTCCACCTCGGCCCAAACCCTGTGTGGCCAGTCCACCCTTCCTTGTAACTGCGCCCAAGGAATCCCACACACCTCCTTACTATGCTGGCAGCAGAGCTCTAGGCCATCAGGCGGTCAAATGTTTACTTTGAAATGTAGGGGAAATGTGAGACACCGCTGAGGAATTGTGGACGGTTAGCTCTGGAGAGTGAGACCGAGTTTCATCAATGGTTGTCTCCACTCAACCAGCAGCCAGGGAAGGTCGGGTGCGACAATGATGCAAACCAGTCTGCGACCCTTCTTCAGGGCAATGTGACACACGTGCCTTGTATGGCTCACGTGTTGAACCTGGTTGTCCAGCAATTTTTAAAACACTATCCCGGCCTACATGGCCTTCTGACCAGGGCACGGTGTAACGCCTGCCTGGATCGACACACTCAGATGGGCTGTAAAGGATAGGCTAGAGGGAAGCCACTCACCAAGCTGGACACCCAGAACCCTGAAACCCTTCAACCCCTATACAGTGATTTGGAATTACACAGGGCCCAAGTTGATCAATACCTGTGGAAGGCTGCAGTTCCAGAGAATAGTAGTCATGCAGGGTCAAAACATTAATTGAGGAAGAGGAACAGAATGGGATGGCCAGGACTTAATCAGGAAACAAGCAGAGGTGAAATGCAGATCGGCCAACGAGGTACATAAACAGCAAGCAGGAAAAGTAGTCACAGGTAACAAGCACACAAAATCATAAAACTGAACTGGGGGTAACAGTAACAAGAGGTTCATAGCTTTGTCTGGCAGCGGTCTGCAGACAGGAGGGGCCTAAAAAAGGGTGCGGTGTCTTCCCATTGGTTGTAGCTGAATGATGGTACTTCATCTGTGAGATACCCACCACCTACATTCAGCCTGTGGTTCTGCATCTGTCAAGGTAACGCAGCCCAGTGGGTGAGCATAACCTGCATCCACCTGCGCCGCTGGCATCGACTCCTTTCCCATCATCAGCACTATGCACGAAAGGAACACGTCACCTGGCGACCAGAGTACAAATTGATTGAGTGACTACGTTGGTGACTTAACAGCCGTGTGCGGCAATGATGCAAACCTGTCTGCGGCCCTTCGTCAGGGCAATGTGACACACGTGCATTGTATGGCTCACGTGTTGAATCTGATTCTCCAGCAATTTTTAAAATACCATCCCGGCCTACATGGCCTTGTGCAGCGGGCACGCTGCTATGTGCTCACTTTCATCCTTCGCACCCAGCAGCTCAACAACTTTCATTGCTCCTGAAGTCTTAGGGTCTGGCGGTTAAACGCCTGAAATGCGATGTTCCGACACGCAGGAATTTGAATCTGCACATGTTGCAGCGTCTGTGGCAGCACCGCAGAGCCCTGCTGAAATACGGTATGACGTATACCCTGGGCTAACTTGATCCAGAGGTGGTGCAGATCATGCTGCTGGAGTGGTGTCAGATCAAGGACCTATGCACCCTTCTACACAGTTTACAAATATCGACGAAGATCTTTAGCACTGGCGATGCCATTCTCAGCGTGACAATTCTGGTCATCTACAAGATGGAGCACACTGTATGCATTATTCGGAGTCAGGTGTTGGTCCAAGAGGAAGGGGAGGAAGTACAGGAGGAGTCATATGCAGAAGGGATAATAAGATCTACAAGGTCCAGATGGTGAGCGGCACCTAGGCGGAAGTCAAGGGACGGTGGGGGAGAGGGATTAACAAGGGCGCATAGTATCTGCAAAAATTGTTGAGGAAGGTGCAGGAGCCCATGAAGAAATGGAGGACGAACTGGCGATGGGCATGGAAGACTCAGCAGATGAGTGAGAGCTTGCTCACATTTAGGTTGTGCGAGGTTGGGGGTAGAGGGCAGAGGAAGGAGGCACGATTCTCACCTCTCTGCCACCAACACACCAAGCACTTGGTCCTCCTGGATGCACAAGACACATGAGCGCCTTCTTGCTGCACTACCTACAACATGACCCTCGGATTGTACGAATTCGAAGTAATGCTAACTACTGGGTTGCCACACTGTTAGATCCCCAGTACAAGACAAAATTTGGCGAAATAATTCCTGCCATAGAAAGGGAGGCACGTATACAGGAGTATCTGCAGAAGGTGGTACGGATTCTTAGATCTGCTTTTCCAGTAAACACCAGTGCTGCACAGAGTGAATCTCAACGCTTTGTCATGGATAGGAGGAAATGGTCTTTTACTTGTCCACATCTGAGGGACCGAGGGCTGGCTGCTGTGCTGAGATGGCATTGAGAACGGTGTCCCTGCAGAGTTGCACTTTTG
Organism: Anomaloglossus baeobatrachus; assembly: GCF_048569485.1. Taxonomy (NCBI): domain Eukaryota; kingdom Metazoa; phylum Chordata; class Amphibia; order Anura; family Aromobatidae; genus Anomaloglossus; species Anomaloglossus baeobatrachus. Next base: position 661,971,334 of record NC_134353.1, on the reverse strand, counting down.
GTCATATACCAAATGAGTTCAAAAAGGACAGATGCTGGTGGAAAGGGGAACAGGTGTGTTGGAAAGGGGAAAAAAGTTTTTGTCCGTGGGTTTGTTGGTTAAGGAAAAGTAACATTTGATGAAGAAACACCATCTGTTACGGTGGGACTGGCAGATTTGAATAAGGTGGTATATACTATGTTACCGCTATATAATGAAAATTAATAAGAAAAGAAAGAGAAAGGTATATATCCGCATCAGCAGTCAATGTCCACCGTGCTCCCAGATGGAAAAGGAGAGGTTGGCAACTGGAAGGTTAGATGGAGGATACAGATCTGTGTGGCTATGAAACTAATAGTTGCCTGAACCGAGTTAGACGCCACTCGGATCTGGAGACTGGGAGCCCTGTTAGCGTCACAGGGTCCACACGCCCACCCAGCCCAGGAACTCCCTGTTAACATCACAGGGGCCATTCAGTATGCTGACCGTGTGCATTGGGGCCACACCTGTGGACAGCAGGCGCATCAGCAGCAGCAGGCCTGTTAATTCCACTGGGCTCCACAAGCAGGACTTGTAGGACAGGAGCTGGTCTTAACCGTTCTGCGTTACCAACTGAGGTGGCGACCTGCATCGACGCCCTATGCCTACCTCTATCCTAAAGCCGCAATGGGTTCAACACATGGAGGTGTGCTCTTTCGGAGCATAATAGAAGACTGCGCACCTCCTTGTTGGCTCCAGCCCGTTTTATAACCTTGGTCCGCCCCAAACCAGGGTGGACCACAATGCACCTCCTGGAGACAAAAGCAGAGTGACACGTCATGAGTGGCATAACTAGCGTCCTATTTGGAACCGAAACTTCAATAATGACCTCATGGCTGCCACAACACAAACAACTCACCAGTTATCGTCTGACCATCAATAATGAGGTGACAAGTCATAGGGGCGGGCCTCTGCAAGCCATTTGGGAGTGGCCTAGCCACATCGTCAGGACACCTGATGCCCTGTGGTCTATATGGGCCCCCCACATCAGGGGCAGGGCCAAAGAGTTTATTACCGGACCTGGTTTCTGATGCAGTAAGTGCCTGAGCATGCTCAGTTGCATGAAATACAGTCTCTGAAAAAAGACTATCAGCTTTAGCATGGTGTCTAGGCCCAAAACAGGACTTAGACCCGGCACGGATTACAAGCACCTGTGCAAAGAGGCTTTTGGCACTAAGTGTGGGAGCATGCGCTGTATCCCGAAATGAAGACTTAGCCTCAGGAATGGCACAGTCAGGCTGAGCATACTCACTAGGCGAAACACTGTAGTTAGGCTGCGGCTGGGGTAAATCGGCACACGCATGTGCACTAGCTGCCTCTCCACACTTAGACGTGGAGGAGAAATTGCTCTTCGGGTGTGAACTTGGAGATGCTGTCTATGAACAGAAGGAAAAGCTAAAGGAAGCATCACTTTCTATCCCTCCGAATTATCAAATGCAGCAATGAATTCCCTGAGTTTGCTATAACATTAGCGTAGCAAAATGTGCATGAGGGTGTCATGCAGAGGTGCTGCAAATAGATTTGCACCAGTGGGACAAAAATGAAATACAACAGCCAGTTCTATGATGTCACTAAATGGCAGTATTTTTTGCTATCATTATAGCTTATTAAAAACAGAGCAGGAGGGTGTCTTGCACAGGTGCTAGAAATAGCTTGGCACCAGTGGGACAATAATGAAATACAACAGCCAGTTCTATGATGCCACTAAATGGCAGTATTTTTTGCTATCATTATAGCTTATTAAAAACAGAGCAGGAGGGTGTCCTGCACAGGTGCTAGAAATAGCTTGGCACCAGTGGGATAATAATGAAATACAACAGCCAGTTCTATGATGCCACTAAATGGCAGTATTTTTTGCTATCATTATAGCTTATTAAAAACAGAGCAGGAAGGTGTCCTGCACAGGTGCTAGAAATAGCTTGGCACCAGTGGGACAAAATGAAATACAACAGCCAGTTCTATGATGCCACTAAATGGCAGTATTTTTGCTATCATTATAGCTTATTAAAAACAGAGCAGGAGGGTGTCCTGCACAGGTGCTAGAAATAGCTTGGCACCAGTGGGACAATAATGAAATACAACAGCCAGTTCTATGATGCCACTAAATGGCAGTATTTTTTGCTATCATTATAGCTTATTAAAAACAGAGCAGGAGGGTGTCATGCAGAGGTGCTGCACATAGATTTGCACCAGTGGGGCACTAATGGAGTACAACAGCCACTTCTTGTATGCCACTAAGTTTACTCAATTTTTGGTATTATAATGTCTTAGTAAGTAACAATGAGTTTGAGTGTGCAATGCAGGCAGAGGTGCTGCAAATATCTTTGCACTAGTGGGACAATACAGAAGTCCAACAGCCACTTTTTGTATGCCACTAAGTTGCAGCAGTTTTTGCTATTATTATAGCTTTTAAAAACAGAGCAGGAGGGTGTCATGCAGAGGTGCTGTAAATAGCTTGGCACCTGTGGGGCACAAATGGAGTACAACAGACACTTTTTGTATGCCACTAAGTTGCAGCAGTTTTTGCTAGTATAATGGCTTAGTAACAATGAGTTTGAGCGTGCAATGCAGGCAGACGTGCTGCAAATATCTTTGCACTACTGGGACTATACAGAAGTCCAATAGCCACGTTTAGGATGCCACTAAGTTCACTCAGTGTTTGCTAGTATAATGGCTTAGTAACAATGAGTTTGAGTGTGTAGTGCAGGCAGACGTGCTGCAAATATCACTAGTGGGACAATACAGAAGTCCAATAGCCACGTTTAGGATACCACTAAGTTCACTCAGTGTTTGCTAGTATAATGGCTTAGTAACAATGAGTTTGAGTGTGCAGTGCAGGCAGACGTGCTGCAAATATCTTTGCACTACTGGGGCTATACAGAAGTCCAATAGCCACGTTTAGGATGCCACTAAGTTCACTCAGTGTTTGCTAGTATAATGGCTTAGTAACAATGAGTTTGAGTGTGCAGTGCAGGCAGACGTGCTGCAAATATCTTTGTACTAGTGGGACAATACAGAAGTCCAACAGCCACGTTTAGGATGCCACTAAGTTCACTCAGTGTTTGCTAGTATAATGGCTTAGTAACAATGAGTTTGTGTGTGCAAAGGGCAGGAGGGTACAGTGGCAGGGTTGTGGGTCTCTGGGTAGAGGAAAGGAAGACTGCCTTTCTATCCCTCCTAATGGGGAAATGCAGCGAGGAAATCCCTGACCTTAGCTTCACAGACGCTGTCATCTTGTGTAGCTGTTAAACTCTGTTTTCACGGACCTGTCACCTATGGCTCTGACCCTGCCGGTATGAGCCCTTAAAAGCACTGATAGAAAGTGCTATCCCTATTCTGTACAGCGCTGTGTATAGAGCGTACACAGCAGTATCGGTGATAGGAGCTGCGCCAGTGATGACTGACACCAAGGACGCAGAAGGCAGATAATGGCGTGCTGGAGGAAAATGTCCGGTTTTATAATGCAGGGACATGTGACATGGACATCCTATCACACATGCCGTTGCTTCGCTGGCTAAAAGTCCACTTAGCTGTGTGTGTGTCTGGGATTGGCTGACACGCTGGCCCGCCCCACTACACGCGCGCGCTTAGGGAAGGAAGACAAGGAAAAAAAAAAATGGCGATCGCCATTATCCATACAGCAGTGATCTGAATGCGCTGTTCCCGCACACTATACACTGAAATTTCATAATAGTGTGAGTCACAGAGTGACTTAAGGCTGCTTTACACGGTACGACCGATTGTGCAATTTCACAATCGATCGTACCCGCCCCCGTCCTTTTTGCGTCACGGGCAAATCGCTGCCCGTGTCGCACAAAGTCAGTAACCCCCGTCACACATACTTACCTTTCGTGCGACCTCGCTGTGGGCGGCGAACGTCCACTTCCTGGAGTGGGAGGGATGTTTGGCGTCACAGCGACGTCACACGGCCGCCGGCCAATGGAAGCGGAGGGGCGGAGATGAGCGGGACGTAAATATCCCGCCCACCTCCTTCCTTCCCATAGCCGGCGGCGGCCGCGTGACGCAGGTGAGCTGCTGTTCATCGTTCCCGGGGTGTCATACGGAGCGGCGTGTGCTACCCCGGAAACGATGAACTACTAAATTAAACGATATTATGGAACCTAGCGAGCAGTACACGACTCACGATTTGTGAGCGATACTGCGTCGCTAGGAGGTGTCACACAGGCCGGCATCGCCAGCGATGCCGGATGTGCGTCACAAAAACCGTGACCCCGACGATCTATCGCACGATAGATTGTCTGGTGTAAAGCAGCCTTTACACTATTACAGCGGAAAGCCAGCTAGGAATTAGCTGGTCTTTTTGCTGCTAGAACCGTTCTCGAACGTATCTAGAACTATCGAGCTTTAGCAAAAAGCTCGAGTTCTAGTTCGATCTAGAACAGCCCCCAAAATCACTCGAGCCGCGAACTGGAGAACCTCGAACAGCGAACCGCGCTCAACTCTACAAAAGAGTAAAAATGTTTTGAACTTTTGACTTTCAGCCTGCATGTGCCACGACTCACTATAGCTTCAAACGTAAGATTACCTTCATTTTATAGACAATCATCTTGGCTATCTCATACATAGATTTGAATTGCAACTATTTATCTTATGATTAGTCATGCAAATTCTTGTCATGTCACTGCATTGTTACTGTTTTGATTCTGGTGGTGGAAAAATCTTTTTCTTCCTGTATACCACAAACTACAACCTGCTCTCACATTCTCTAATAGCTGAGCATGTTAGTAGGTTGATTCTCTCGCAACATGTCACAAATTCAAATCGAGGAACAACCATGAAGAAGATTTACCAATAAAAGAGAAACAGAATCATCCAGCTGAGCGATAGTGGTCTCTCAGTCAAGAAAATTTTCAAACTGCATCATGTGAGTGCCCTAACAGTTGTAAGAATATGAAATTAAGTCTGTCCATTCAAAAGCCAAGAGGTGGATGTTCAGGCAAAATAACGGTGTCAACAAGTTGGCTCCTCACAAGGTCTATTAGTTCTGGTGCAACAAACATGGCAGTGTAGGTAGCTCGTATGCTTCTTCACAGTGAGAACATAAATGTCCATGCAAGCGCTGTGCAACACACGTTATATAAGTCTGGAATTATGGCTGGAAAAAAAGGTGAAAAAGCGTCAAATTCAATATTGTCATAAGAAGCATCGGCTCGCGTTTGCAAATAGGTACAAAAATTGAACAGTAGAAGATTGTAAACGGGTAATTTGGAGTGATAAGACAAAAGTCAATAGACTAGGCTCTGATGGGTGCAGACGGGTCTAGAAGAAATAAAGGAAAAAGGGGCTAATAGATTGAGACATTGAAGGAACTGTCAGATTCGGTGAAGGAAGCTTGATAATATGGGGTTGTTTCACAGTTGACCAGGATTGTTTGTGGTCTCAATGTTGAGTATCCTACAAGATGACTTACTTCGTATACTCGAACACTATGTTTATGAAAAGGACGACATAGTGTTGCAGCATGACAACGACCCAAAGCAAACACTAATTTTGGTGAAGATATAGTCAAATGATAATGAAATAGAGGAGTTGGATTGGCCTCCACATTACCCAGACCTCAACCAGTCAAAAATTTGTTGAAGATAAACCTGTATACATACCCAAGTGATTCGACCAGCATGCATCAACATTGGGAACGTGTAGCAGAAACCTGGAATCAGATTTCAGTCAAGACATGTTTGAATCTGATCAAAAGCATGCCCAGAAGGAATGAAGCAGTGTTGGAGGCCAAAAGTGGCTTTACAAAATAGTAACAAAATAATAATTTTAATCTAGATTTTTAGGCACAAAATAGTAACAATGCATTGACAACGCAATGCCGTGCGGCGCTGCCGCCCCACCACCGTGCGGAGCTGCCTCCCCACCACCGTGCGGAGCTGCCTCCCCACCACCGTGCGAGCTGCCGCCCCACCTACACCCCACCTACTGTCTCCTCCCCAAAATCCTATAGAATGTAAGCCCGCAAGGGCAGGGCCCTCTTCCCTCTGTACTAGTCTGTCTATTGTAACTTATATATGTATTCTGTAATGTAACCCCCTTCTCATGCACAGCACCATGGAATCAATGGTGCTCTATAAATAAATAATAATAATAATAATGGCAAGAATCTGCATAACTAATCATATGCTAAATATTTGCAAGTCAAATTTATGTATGAGATAGCCAAGATGATAGTATAATTGTCTATAAAATGAAGGTAGTGTCAATTATGAAGTTATAATGGATGGTGAGATATGGAACCTGAAAGTCACAAGATCAAAACATTGTTACTCTTGTGTTCCTCAGTGTATGTATCTTAATGCATGCACAGTAACATCAGATTTGGCTTGTTACTAGTGATGAGCAAGCAATAAAATGCTCAAGTGCTCGGTATCAGATAGAGGAGGTCAAATGCTCAGACAAGTTCTACTTGAGTATCAAGTATAATGAAAGTTAATGGGACACTCAAGCATTTTTCTGGAAGAGCCTAACAGAAAAGTTGGGGGGTAGAAAAAAATTGCTGAAGTCGATGGAAACATCGCTCAAATGGAATCGGAACAACATGACAAAGATATCTGGACACATTTCTGACTCCCAGGTTGCTGTAGGGAACGAAATAAAAAAATAAATAAATAATTTAAAAAAAATCACATGGGGTCCTTCCCTATTTTTTTATAGCCAGCCAACTCATATAAAACCCAATGACGCGATGCGGCTAGCCAATTTCAGTTATGCCAGTAGTCAACATGGCTAAATCATTAACATGTATGGCATCAAATTAATGTTGATTGGCTGTGTAACATACGGGGCAGGGATCGAACATGGTGCTAGAGCACTTGTGATATTCGATCAAGTAACAAGCATACTCAAGCACCTCAATGCTCAATCGAGTATCAGGCAGTGGCGAGCATACTCGCTTATCACTAGTTGTTACTATTTTTTTTTTACTACATTGCTGCCAAATATGTAGAACACTATCTTTAGGATAGGTCATCAATGTCAAAATAATGGTGGTTCAATATTCCCCCCAATCAACTTTTAGCAGTTCTGCCAATGGCCTGATATACACAGTGAACGAAGTGAAAGAACACCATTCAATAATGGCTAATCTTGGATAATTACTGTATTTTTCGGTTTATAAGATGCCCCGGATTATAAGACACACCCCAAATTTAGAGGAGGAATATAGGAAAAATAAATTTTTAATGTTAAAATGAGGATCCGTCTTATAATCCTAGTATGTCTTAATCCTAATGCTTACCAGGGGGAGCGACGGTGATGGAGCGGCTCAGGAAGGTCATAGGAGGCAGGGTCAGCGATGCTGCGGGCTCAGATGAAATGGTGTTGCATCTCAGGAGGGTTAGTGGACAGAGGGTCGGCGATACTGTGGCGCGGCGGCGGGAGCTATTGATCTGCTGAAGTACTGTGGGGGTGTCACTGCAGTGGAGCGACTCAGGATGGTCACAGAATGGGATGTCGGGGTGTCGCTGTGGCGGTGGGTGCCATATCTGACTGCGGGCTCTATTGAATCGCCCGCGGTTGACGCAATGGACTTCAAGAAAATGGCTTCAGAGGCAGTGCATGAGCATAAAGGCCTACATGGGTATTTTCTTGAAGTCCAAGTCATCAATCTGTGCACGTGCTGCCTCTGCAGCCATTTTCTTGAAGTTCATCACATCAACTGTGGGCGATTCAATAGAGCCCACAGTAGGATCAGGCGCCCGCTGTTGCTGCGACACTGCAGTGACACCCTCAGTATCGTTGACCCTGCCTCCTTTGACCCTGCTCCACCACCATCGCCCTGGAAAGCCATATCCGCATTATAAGACACACCCCCATTTTACTCTCAGTTTTGCAGCAAAAAAGTGCATCTTACGATCTGGAAAATACGGTAATATAAGCTGTGGAGACATGGGGGTCAGTGGGTGCTCTCGTACGCTGATCCGGACGCCTTTAGAAAGACAGCATGGCCCAGGGCTCATCCCGACTGAATGCCCGACCTCCTTAACCGTGGACGGAACACTACTCAGACAACACAGGATGAGGGAATCACAATATTAAGACTTTAATGGATCCCCAAACAATTAATGGCATATGGCACATAACCAGCAAAACCACAGAATGTAACCGGCAACAGTTTCTCACCCTTCCACTGGCTCACCAGGGATTAGAATGTCCGTGCCTCAGAGCTTCAAGTGCTACTTCCTCCAATCCAGCAGCACCCCGCTTCCGGCGGGCACCCACCGAGAATGGAATAACGCCAGATTTAGGAAGCTGGCTGAGGACCGCAAAGCCTGTAGTCAGATGACTGGATTGTCCCTAGCTGGATTCCTTCCTTAGGTAGTCCTTGATATTTCAGCCGAATCCTTGCATTCGATGCTGAAGTCCATGTAGTATTATAATCCAGGTTCAGTTATGGCTTACCAATCGGATCCGCAGATCTAAGATTGGTATCATGTAGCAAGAGTCTACCCGGGCAATGGACAGTCCTTCTTATACCCCTGAGCTTTCCATTCAGACTATCGGGGTCTTCACGATTGTTGGATAAGACTGGGCTCTTATTGGCTAGATTTCAAGCCGTATACAAAATATCCCTAGTAGTAATGGTCTCTGGCAAAGATGAGGGAGAGACAGCTAAAGTACATCGCATCTAGCAATACACATAGTAATACAATGGGAGGTTTGCATAATTGATTTGTCTGTGTATCTGACCTTCACTGGCCAAGGCAATTACATGAGTCAACAAGAACTTTTAAGCCCCCGTCACACATAGCGATATCGCTAGCGAGATCGCTGAAATCTCACAGGTTTTGTGACGTATCAGCGACCTCGCCAGTGACGTCGCTGTGTGTGACCCGTACTAGCGAGCAGGCCCCTGCTGCTAGATTGCTAATCGTTACAAAACGTTCAGGACCTTTTTTTGCTCGTTGGTCTCCCGCTGTGCAGCACGCATCGGCGTGTTTGACTGCGCGAGACCAACGAGCACCGACTCGTGTAAGCAGCGTGCGCTGGTAACCAGGGTAAATATCGGGTAACTAAGCAAAACACTTTGCTTGGTTACCCGATATTTACCCTGGTTACCAGCTACGCTGATCTCGACTCCTCCATTGCTAGTTCCTCCGGTCTTCCTGCTTCCCGTACTGTGTATGATCCGGACCTGTCTGACCATTCCCCGCATGCTGCACAGCTTCAGCTGTCTGGCTGATGCTAGCAGACACTGCATTAGCACACACTGGGAGTTCCCCTCCTTGCTCATTCAGCTCCGTGTAGTGTCTTTCCCTGCAGGACTCCAGCTCCCCCTGCTGGCAGCCTGACACCAAGACTGGGCAGGACAAGAAGAATAACACCACCCACAAAACAAAGACAAGGAGATAAACTGAAACTCACTCACACCGCAAATATCCACAGAGGAGAGTCAAAAAGGCACCGGGGGGAATAAATCAAAGGAGAAGGAGTAAGTTACACCAGGGAGCTATCATTCAGCGCAAACATCAAATCGCTGATCACCAAATGGAGAATCCCTATGAACACTGGGATATCGTAACTGCAAGCAGAAACTATCTTCAGCGGTGTCCTACTACACACCTCAGCCTTAAATAGGAGGAGACCAGATGTGGAAGGAAATCAGCAACCTAGCTCTCAGCACACTGCTACAATAAGAATTAAACCCTGCACGGCTGGGAGCAGTGAAAAAGCTGAGCACTTTAGAGAGACCAGGTTGCCTGTTGGGCTCTGCAATGTGAACAGAGTCCGACTCAGTAGAAGTAATCTGCCTGTACGGAAATGGATGGCGCATGACAGATAGTGAACAAGCCATAACACTATCAGGCTAATTAAGATCTGAAACTTTGGGCAAAGGTCCAAAGGTGCCCAAACTGTTGCACTGGCCCATTTTCCTTTTTGTAATTTTTAAAATGTATAAGAAGAAAGCATATTTGTTTTACTAAAATACAAAGGAAATGTGTCATCTTTAACTTTATGCCTTTTAGAGATCATTTCATCTTCAACTTTATTAACTGTTCACAATAACAGTAATTTTGACAAGGTGTGCCCAAGGTTTTACATGGCACTGTATGTTGAAATCCAGTAACCCCGGTTGTTTTGAATAATTCAATCAACTAATATTTACAATACAAATATACTTTATACAAAAAAAATAAAAAATGCAGCGTAATCCTTTTCACTGGTAGTTTACTGTCTAGAAGACATATGTGTAAACATATGCAGAATTTCATAATTTTGTGACATTTTTCTATGCATTCAACTGAACGAAGTGTAATAGTCCCCTTTCCCAAATGCAATGGCTGAACACCTATGATTAGAAGTCATCCACACATTACATTGATACAGTTTTATAATGTATGGACTAAACTAAATTTTTGATTGCTCTTTTTTATTCTTGTTATTCATTACTAGGAATAGACTAAACATTTGTTTACCCTGAACATCACTGCTGCTACAAAATAAATTGACCTTTATTCTGCATACCGTAATATGTGGACAACCCTTCCATCCGTGAAGGAGATCTATTCACCTGCCTTTTCCATTATTCTACACAGTAAAGGTGATCTAAGGACACATCATCTTTAAAAATGAACTCAGCTTCTTATTGCTGCTATGTAGGAAGAACATTGTCCGAACACAAAGGAAAAATAAAAGTCTATCATGTTAAGTATGTGTAATTTTGTCTCAAAATGTTTTTATGTCTAACGAATCTGGTCTTTAATTCACACCTTTCCTGTACTATATTCCTTCCACGTTTTTCTACTTTGTCTGTTCCTTTTTCTTTCTTCTGTTTTTCTTGTCCTTTTACATACTTTCTCTAAGGCCTCTGCCACACTTCCGCAAAAAAACACGTGCGTGTTTCACGTTCCGTTTTCGGGTCCATGTCCTATTTTTTATGGGCAATTCTCCGGTACGTGTGACATCCATGTGATGGTGTATGCTCACCGTGTGTGCGTGTGGAATGTCCATGTATGTGTGAGATACGTACGTGTAATGTCCATGTGCTGGCCGTTTGAAATGATTCGTGTGTGAGGCAAAATGTTGTTGATACATACCCGCTGACAGCAGACACAGACAGAGTCGCGCGATGAGAATGAACTCGGATGAACTTTACCCGACTTCATTGTCATACCACGGCTCTGTCTGTGTGTGGCATCCTGATTAGCAGTCACCTGTGAAGGACTCACTGGTGACCGCTAATCCCCTGAGTGACTGAAGTTAGCGACGTGTTTAGTGCTGCCGTCACTCAGGCTACCCGCGGCTAGCTGGAGTCTTCCACCCGAGACCGCAACTCACCTGTGACTTCATCGCTGATCGCGCAGCTCACTTCAGTCACTTGGGTGACTTGCTGTCACAGTTGTAGGATCCTGCCGCGAGTAACCTGAGTGACGTCATCGCTGATCGTGCGGCTCACCTCAGTTGCTGCGTGCAGCTCACAGAGAGCGGTCATGGTCTGTGGCCGCTCCTTTCAGCTTCATGTAGCTGAGCTGAGAGCATTGTGGGACATCGTGTGGATTACGCCGGACCTGGATGGGTATTTGGGGCTTAATAAATTGGTGAAAGAGGGTGTTTGTTTTTGTGTATTATTACAAATAAAGGATTTTTAGGATGTGTGTGCTTATTTTCTTTAACTTACAGGTTAATCATGGAAGGTATCTCGGGGAGACACCTGTCATGATTAACCCCTTATTACCTCGATTGCCACCGCACCAGGGTAATTCGGGATGAGCTGGGTAGAGTCCCGGAACTGTCGCATCTAATGGATGTGGCAATTCTGGGCGGCTGCTGGCTGATATTGTTAGGCCGGGGGGCTCCCCATAACGTGGAGCCCCCCATCGTGAGAATACCAGCCTTCAGCCGTGTGGCTTTACCCTGGCTGGTATCAAAATTGGGGGGAACGCACGTCGTTTTTGTTTATTTATTTAACTGCATGATATAGACCCGCCCATCGGTGTCTGTGATTGGTTGCAGTGCGACAGCGGTCACTCAGCATGGGGGCGTGTCTGACTGCAACCAATCATAGGCGCTGGTGGGCGGAGAAAGCAGTGAATACGAGATTGAATAATGAGCGGCCGGCATTTTCAAAATAGTAAAAGCCGCCAGAGCTTTTTGGCAGCTGTGCAGCGACGCAGTGGTGATCGGGGATTGGTGAGTATGAGAGAGGGGAAGAGACCGACCGACGGACAGAGAGAGGTACAGACAGAGAGAGACAGACAGACAGTGCGACCATCTGACAGAGAAAGATACCGACCAACCAACAGAGGGAGATTGACCGACATTGCATCCAGAATGCACAAAAAAAATTATACGGACGGTACGTGTAGCACACGGACATGCTACGTGTCACATACGTGCAGACACAGACCCATTGACTTTAGCGGGCTTGTGCCTGCGTGATGCCAGAGAAAAACGTACATGTTGAGCGTGTGGAAAAATTGCTTATTTTCTTAGGCCTCCAACACACATCTGTGCCGCCGGTACGTGTTTGGTACGTTTTTGTACATTAATGTTACCCTATGGTAACAGGCACACACACGTAAAACCACACGGAAGGTGTGTCCGTGTCATCGTGTGTGCAAATGACACGGACACACCTTCCGTGTGGTTTTACGTGTGTGTGCCTGTTACCATAGGGTAACATTAATGTACAAAAACGTACCAAACATGTACCGGCGGCACAGATGTGTGTTGGAGGCCTAAGAAAATAAGCAATATTTTATATTCTTTAGACAATAACTTACAGTGGCATACAAAAGTTTGGGCAGCCTTGGTCAAAATTACTGCTAATGTAAACAGTTAAACAAGATGAAGATGAAATGATGTCTAAAAGGCATAAAGTTAAAAATGACACTTTTCCTTTGTATTTTGTAAATAATATACTCATCCTTTTACATTTTAAAAATGGCAAAAATGAAAATGGGCTGATGCAAAAGTTGGGCAGACTTGGAGATTTGTGTTTTCAGATCATTTTGATTTGAGACTTTAATTAAGATGTTAGGGTTATGGCTTGTTTATTATCATCGTTAGAAAAGGCAACGCTATGCAAATTTGACAGCTTTATGAAAACCCAGCTTCCACTAACCTTGTGCTGAACAACAGTAGCCATTGATTTTTCTAAGCAGCTGCCTAGCACTCTGAAAATGAAAATGGTGGAGGCCCACAAGAGCTTTAAGAAGATAGCAAAGCATGTTCAAGTTGCCCTTTCCTCAGTTCGAAATGTAATTAACAAATGACAGTTAACAAGAACAGTGGAGGTCAAGGATAAGTTCTGGAACAACAAGCAAAATTTCTGTGAGAGCTGCTCGTAGGATGCTACAGAGGCAAACCCCTGCCAAACTGCAAAAGACCTTCAGGAAGATTTAGCATACTCTGGAGTTGTGGTACATTGTTCTACTGTTCAGAGAGAAGTGCACAAATATGGCTTTTATGGAAAAGTTATCAGAAGAAAACCTGTGTACTCACCTTTTTTTTGCGCTTCTGGCTGCGTGCCAATAGATGTCTTGAGTAAAAGGATTAAAAAGGAGACAGTTAGGCTGGGTTCACACATAGAGACAGCGACAACGATGTTGCTGTTACGTCACCATTTTCTGTGATGTAGCAGCGACCTTGTAAGTCGCTGTTATGATCGCTGCTTAGCTGTCAGAGAGCAGGGAGCCGCGCACACTGCTTAGCGCTGGCTTCCTGCTCTCCTAGCTACAGTACACATCAGGTTAATTAACCCGATGTGTACTGCAGCTGCATGTGCAGAGAGCAGCGCACACTGCTTAGCGCTGGCTCCCTGCTCTCCTAGCTACAGTACACATCGGGTTAATTAACCCGATGTGTACTGCAGCTACATGTGCAGAGAGCAGGGAGCCGGCACTGGCAGTGTGAGAGCGGCGGAGGCTGGTAACGAAGGTAAATATCGGGTAACCACCTTGGTTACCCGATGTTTACCCTGGTTACAGCTTACCGCAGCTGCCAGATGCCAGCTCCTGCTCTCTGCTCGCTTCATTTCGTCGCTCTCTCGCTGTCCCACACAGCGATCTGTGCGTCACAGTGGGAGAGCAACAATAAAAAAAACGAACCAGGGCTGTGTGTAATGAGCAGCGATCTCACAGCAGGGGCCAGATCGCTGCTCAGTGTCACACACAGCGAGATTGCTAATGAGGTCACTGCTGCGTCACAAAAACCGTGACGTAGCAGCAATTTCGGTAGCGATCTCGCTATGTGTGAAGCACCCCTTACACACTGCAGTGCTAAGATATGTGGAACAATGAATATGGGAATAAAGACATGTATTTTTCATGGGTAAAAGGATTGTCACAAGCTCTGTCGAAGATATCTATGGAGACGGAAGAGGCGGTGAAAGTGCCAATGGAAGCTACTCGGCAGCAGCAGATATTTAATTAGGAGACTACTCAGTGGCAGCAGGAGTCCAATCAGATTCTGATACAGCATGTGATGGCTCAATTAGCAGGAACTCTACAGGTGATTCACGATGCCAGGAAAGTGGTTCGTACAGCAATCACCAAAACGGTGGACACTAATGACGTTGAGTTCTTTTTGGATAATTTTGGGTGAGTGGCCGAGCGGGTGGATCTACCCTGGGACCAACTGTGGAAGTCATTGCTCTGTTTCTGGAATCAGGACTCCAACAGACCTATCATGACTTTCTGGCCAAGCAAGAAGCTAACTACGCAGTCGTCAAGGGTAAGATCCTGGCACCACTTGGTGTAAATATGATAGTTCGGGCCTAGCAAATACATCAGTGGGAGTTTAACACTTCCAAGCCAGGCAAGTCCCAATGTTATGACTTGCTGCACATGATACAGAAGTGGTTGCAGCCCAAGGTACTGACTCCCAAGGCCATGATGTACCACATAGGGACTGATACATTTTGGAGCCTTACCTCACACCTTTTCACTCTGAGTTGGACAGGCATCCCCTAATAATATGCTGCAGATGATGGACCTTATAGAGCAGTATAGGACTGAAAATGAGCTTCAGGAAGGAACTCCAGGACGGGTCACAGGAAAGTCCCATAAGTCCCTACCCCCAACCCCTCAAGTGGAGCCCAAGAGGGCTGCTCAGGACTTATCTGGAGGGGAATGGACTCCCATAGTCTACTGGTGAAGCCAGGAGCTGGGCCATGTAAGAGCTGACTGCTCCCAACTGGCTGAGCCCATCAACACCAACTTTGGGTACGGTCAGTCCCTGAATGCTAAAAGGTTCTGTGAGATGGACACCCCAAAGGAACCTAGTAATGAACATTTGTGTTGTGTTGAGTTGGAGGGTACCCCAGATGAACTTAGGGAGCATCGCGACCTTGGTGTGAGATAACCTGGTGCAAATCACCAAACTCACCAGACGGAAATTCAGTGTGCTTTGCATTCACGGCGACTTAAAAGACTATCACACTACCCTAGTGATAATAAATACACCTGATGGGAGAAGATGCCATGAGATGGGGTTGGTTGCAAATCTGTACTATAAACTGATAGGTGAAAGGGACTTTCCACTATTCTTGGACATATGGTCAACGTTTACGCCACTTGGAGAAAATGAGTCAGTACCAGTAAAGACCATGGAATGTTCTGCAGAGGGGTGGAAAGCATTGTGGGCCTGAGGAGAAGGTGCCAGTTGTAAGGGTAACCTCCAATCTGGTGTAGGAGTGAGAGACATCTCCCATGGAAGTGATGGCTGGGCAAATGGAGGACTTGCCACCGTGATCCGAATTGTCACACTTAAATGTCTCAGGCGACAATTTTGGTACAGCACAACTGCAAAACCCTAGTTTGTCCTCAGCCACTGAAAATGTGCTAATTGTTGATGGGGAACCCCAACAACCCTGGGCAGATACCAGGTTTACACTCTTTGAGGTGACCTTTCACCTGGTGTATAGACAAAATATGGGGTGAGATGGTAGAACAATTGTTGATGCCACAGGCTTATAGCAGGCTTTTAATGGACCAGGCCCAATCACTAATACTTAGCGAACACTTAGAGAATAAAAAAAATCCTGGACCAAATTTTGCAGTGGTTTTACTGGCCCAGGGTCTACAAAGAAGTAAAACAGTAAGGTGACCAGTCCCCAGCCAAATTTTCGAAGCCCTTGGATACCTCTGCCAATTATAGTGGTACCAATCGAAAGAGTGGCCATGGATCTGGTGGGCCTGGTAAATAAGTCTGCAAGGCGTCACCAGCATATTCTTGTGGTTCTTGATTATGCCAGCTAGTATCCAGAGGTCATTCCTCTGCGTCATACATCAGTTCATAGTTCACAAGTTCATAGCCAAAAAAAACGATAGGCATGTTCACTCCAGTGGGGATTCCTAAAGAGATCTTAACAGACCAGGGAATACCAATTATGTCCAAGATTTTAAAGGAACTCAGCAGATTGTTAACCCCTTCAGCCCCCGGGCACTTTCCGTTTTTGTTTTTTGCTCCTTTTCTTCCGAGAGCCATAACTTTTTTATTATTCCGTCAATCTTGCCATATCAGGGCTTGTTTTTTGCGGGACGAGTTGTACTTTTAAATGAAACCATAGGTTTTACCATATATTGTACTGGAAAACATCAAAAAAATTCCAAGTGTGGAAAAACTGCAAAAAAAGTGTGATCACACAATAGTTTTTGGGATGTTTTATTCACTGTGTTCACTATATGGTAAAACTGATGTGTTGTTGTGATGCCTCAGGTCGGTGCGAGTTTGTAGACACCAAACATGTATAGGTTCACTTGTATCTAAGGGGTTAAAACAAATTCACAAGTTTGTCCAATAAAAGTGGCGTACGTTTTGCGCCATTTTCCGAAACACGTAGCGTTCTCATTTTTCGGGATCTATGGCTCAGTGATGGCTTATTTTTTGTGTCTCGAGCTAACATTTTTAATGGTACCATTTTTGCGCAGATGGTACATTTTGATCACCCGTTATTGCATTTTGTGTAAAACATGCGGCGACCAAAAAACGTAATTTTGGCGTTTGGAATTTTTTTGCCACTACGCCGTTTACCAATGAGATTAATTGATTTTATATTTTGATAGACCGGGCATTTCTGAACGCAGCAATACCAAGTATGTGTATATTTATTTATTTTTTAACCCTTT
Source organism: Anomaloglossus baeobatrachus (assembly GCF_048569485.1). Taxonomy (NCBI): domain Eukaryota; kingdom Metazoa; phylum Chordata; class Amphibia; order Anura; family Aromobatidae; genus Anomaloglossus; species Anomaloglossus baeobatrachus. The sequence continues at coordinate 661,954,223 of NC_134353.1, read as the reverse complement.
AATTTTCAATGGGGTGAAAGGGGGGTGATTTGAACTTTTAGGTGTTTTGTTTTTTTTTTATTTTTTAAAACTTTTTTTTTTACTTTTTTTTTTATTTTACTAGTCCCCCTAGGGGGCAATAGCGATCAGCTGTAAACAGCAGATTCAGTCACTTCCGGTTTCCCTCTGCTCCGTGCCGAGGAAAAATGAAAGTGAAACTTCGTAGCTGCAGGCATCACCACATGACACTGTGCTACGATGGCAATCACCGAACGTCACGTGATCACTCACGTGACTTCCGGTGGGGGCGGCAGTAAGTAAAAAACATGGCCGCGCGCATATAGATCTCGCTGCCAGACTTTGGCAGTGAGATTTAAGGGGTTAAATGTTGCGAGTGGAAGCGATTCCACTCGCAACATGCAGGCACACATGTCAGCTGTTGAAAACAGCCGATATGTGTGCCGACCGTCGCCGCCTGCCCGCGGCAGGGGGCGAAGCTTAACGGGACACGATCCTTGACGGATAGATCCGTCCAAGGTCGTGAAGGGGTTAAATGTCACACATTTGCACACATTGGTCTATTATTCCCAAACAGACGGCTTGATTGAAAGATTCAACACATTAAATAACATGCTAAAAAGGGCTGTATTCAAGGATGGAAAGGACTGGGACTTCTTGCTGCCCTATTTGTTGTTCACAGTGTAAGAGGTTCCCTCTAGACACCCATGGGTTTATATGCATATATCCCTGGGGGTTGCTAGATGTACACACATTGGGTGTAATGCTAAACCCGCTTCCTGAGGAGGTCAGTCCTGGTTTCACCACTTACACACTCAAATACACACAAAGTTGCCCTGTTCCCACTGGGGACTGGGCTAGGGTCAGGTAATAAAGGGGTCGCCGACAGAGAGGCATTTACAGGATGCCTTCGACAGTGGCCCCAGTGCCACTAGTTTAGGACTTGGGAGGGGGAGGTGCAGCCAGCAGGGGGAGTCAGGAGTCAACACAACAGTTTAGGAGTTCTCCAGCAGGAAAGCAAGGGAGCAGTTTCATCTACAGGTGTTCTGGTGGAAAGAAGGAGGCGTTGACAACGGTTGCCGTGGGGAGAGGGATCTCTGTTCCCCACGGAACCGACGCCCCACAGGTCAGCAGGACCCTAGGGAAGATCATACTTCATGATGGTTTTCCAGAATCTGCCTGGATGTGGGAAGTTTCAAGCTTCCCTGACCACACTTGCTTCAAGTCGGACCCCACATCGGAACCGCGGTACCTGCAGAGAGGGACAAGAGTACATCTCGTGAAACCCCGGGTCCCCTCGTAGCTTAAACCAGAGGATCCACAGACAGGTGTTACAATGAGAAAACCACCGAACACCAAACCGGGCGGATCTCTAAAGGGATTCGGGTTTGACGGAGCCCATCATAGCAAGTGTCCGGTATTACCTGGGTGAGCAACATCATACAAAAGTGAGTAAACAACTTGGAACCGCAGCTATAGACTCTGACTCTTTATTACCCGTACTGCCACTCCCCGCCGCCATTACTACTCCCCTCATCATCCTCCCCGGGGCCCGCTCTACCTGTGGAGAGTGATATCATCTGCCCCGGAGGACGGCAACAGCAGTGGCAACCCATTCCCTGGCCGCATACCACAGGTGGCGTCACGACAAACACCTCACTACTACCCCCGACATCTCTCTCCTGCCAACTTTCTGTATGCCTCGGTGACGAGTAGGTTAAAATGCACCTGCCCCATGGAGTACTACGTGTGTATCTCTGTGTGTCTCTGTCTCTATGTGTCTCTATGTGTGTATCTCTGTGTGTGTGTGTGTGTGTCTTTGTGTATGTCTCAGTGTGTCTCTGTCTCTGTCTCAGTGTGTCTCTGTCTCAGTCTCTGTGTGTGTCTGTGTGAATCTCTGTCTCTATTTCTTTGTGTGTGTCTGTGTGTGTCCCTGTGTGTGTGTGTCTGTGTGTCTCTGTTTCTCTATGTGTCTGTGTGTGTGTGTTCATGTGTATCTGTGTCTCTGTGTGTCTGTCTCTGTGTGTGTCTGTCCCTTTGTGTGTCTGTCTTTACTGATATCATATTACCTCACACTTAAGCTTCTTATACTAAAAATGTCCTTCGTTGGATATAGCAACCAATCAGAGCTCCTATCAATAACCTGTAGCTCCCAGCTCCATTCACTTTAATGTAAGCAGGTTTTTTGGTGAATAACTGTAAAGTGCAGGGTTGATTTTCCCCTCGGAACATAGTCTATGATGTTGCCTTATTCAAATGTTCAAATGAGGTGACGGTACAAAATTTTGGGATTGTAAATGCGACGGTGCAGATTCCTTTAGCGGACATACATACACACACACAAACACACACACACACACACACACACACAGACACACACTCAGCTTTATATAATAGATATATATATTAAAAAAAAAATGCAATGAATGTGGGAGCTGCTGACAGCAGTCTATACACCACCATATTTACACACGTTATCTGGATAGTAGCACTACGAAACACAGAACACATTGACCTCCTTTGCTTCTGATAAGTGTATTAGTGAGGAGGAAGCTGAGAGTGTTATGGAATATATCACACATCGCTCGTCACAGTCACAGCAAGATGATGTTATCCCAGACAGTGACATCATCAGTATTAATCCATGTTCTACAAAGAATTGATGGTTAATTGTTGGACCATATATATATATATATATATATATATATATATATATATATATATATATATATATATATATATATATATACATACATATACATATACATATATATACATATATATATATATATATATATATTTTTATTTTTTTTTAACTAGTTAAGTCTGTCAGTGCAGTGTGTTATTAAATGGGCTGTTACTCAACACCAAGTTTCCACCTGTTTCTATGACACTATCACCGGACATTACTAAGGCTGTGTTTCAAAAACTTGAAAAAGGGTTTGTATGCAGTCCTGTAAGACCTCAGAGTGTTAAACTTGTCTTTGTAGGGCCATTGGAGGCTTTGCAATATTGCGATTAGCAGCTGCAAATTTTGAGAAAAAAAAATTGATGGAACCTGGTGAATTTGAATTTCCAAAGATTCAAACATCTTTACTGTGAACCTTTTAAATCATGCTCTACTCTGTTAGGATTTATTATTTTTTTCCATCATAAACCATTATTAGTTTCTATTATACTTTTTATTTATATTTAAGAAAAAAAAGACAAAACAAGCATAGACAGATTGAGGTAGATTTACTGATCGAAATGTGCCTGAATTCTGTTTGGCCCTAAAACTGAGATAAATGGTTATCACAACATTTCTCGTTTTGGATACTTTTCCTGACAAGGAGAATAGTATTGTGGAAAAACAGAGTGTTTCAGGTATAAAAAGGGATGGCCTGAAATGCAACATAGTTGTGACTAAATTTGCACCATAGTTATGACTATTTTTTGTTGCAAATTATGAGCACAAAGTAAAATGGTGTAAACTTAGAGCAAACAAAAAATGCACCAAATCAAACAGTACGAGCCACTGTGCCACATTTAGTCACATTTTACGACTGTTTAGTCTAAGTACATGCAGTCTAAAAATTAGACTGTTCTAATAAATCTGTCTCATTGAGTGTGTGTGCATTTCTAAACTACTCTGGATTGTAATGTCACATTAGAGCGCAGTATAAATTAAGGACTAAATGATATAGAGCACCACCTCTAGTTGAGGCGACAGACGTGAAAGCTGATGCTCCACTTGATCTGATAACGTCTTTTGACTTGTATATAGTAGATATCAGATTTAAGAATGTAATGAAGAGGGGAATTCGTCAAGACTAGAGTTTGATATGCCAGACTTGATCTATAAGAACATAGGAACAACGAACAGTGTTGTGCTGCCTGGCCAGAAAATTAAATCTTTATCATCTTATAGCTTAAGATGAAGTCTATACCACCTCACAGCTGCCATAGATTTGTCTTATGGTGACTGACCGTGCCTTTTGCTATGCCACAACCAATTTAAAAAATTAGGGACAAGCACAAAATAGTCACTAATTTTTGTTCAAAAGCTACTTTGCTCCACCTTCTATGATTTTGGAAAACTGTCATATAGGAATATTATACCCCCCTCACCCCCATTCTCTTAACACTAGAAGTCCCAGAAATTTCGAGCTCCCCCCCCGAAGTCCCGAAAGAGGGTCAAATGACATACAATAAACTGAATAGAACTAACTAAAAACTAAATGGCTAAACTCAATGGAAAACAACAACCTCCTGTGCGACAGTAATGGCCTTAATTACAGAACAAAAGACGGTGATTATAGGAAGTTAGCTAAAATCCTTCAGGTCATTCGACCCGTCTCTGGGTTCCAAAGGTAGAAATATGAAATGACCCCTCTCTGGGACTTCTAGTGTTAAGAGAGTACTTTATATATTGCAGTATAATATTTTGTGACGCTCATTCCATTCAGATGTAGATGTGCTTTTCTTCCTTGAGATAAATTAATAAACAACTTAGTGGAACTAAATCAGGCCATGTTTTCATGACTGAGTGGAGTTTACTTCTAGCGACATTTTGTAGGATTACTTCTTTGCTGGAGGGTTTGTGTATTTTGAACTACTTCCTGGAACGAGCAGTTGTACACATTCTACTTTACCGTTTACATTTTCTATTATGAAGCCCAGACTAATTCTGTACAGAAAGCTTGCTACTATGCTGCTTTGAATCCAACAATTGTTTAATAAAGGCATTGCAGCATCAGTTTCATTCTATGTATACTTTCTAGGTTTTCTTTTAGTACATCTATATTGTGAAATGTATACAATTTTATTCCGAAGAAGCTACGAGCAGTGGCACATCAGTTGGGCGCTTCTCCAAATGAAGGATATGCTTGAAGGACAAAGCTTTGGAGAAACATTACCATAAACCACAATATATACACACACAGAGTTTGAACAATGACTAAAAGGCACATAGTTGTTTACATGCTGTGTATGAAAACTTGTAAAACAAGATATAAATTTAGAAATGGCTAAAGAGATTAAGATTACAAATCGAACATTTACATTTGAAAATCAAACTGCTTAAAAGTGCCAGTCTTAAAGCAGCACCCCAGTGTTCTTTTATTGCACCACTGTTAAATCTAAGTCCCCTGAGCCCTGTCTGATACTCACATTCTGACAGCATCACCTTCTATTGCCGCCACTCTGGCTGGTCTTGGCAATTTATGACCTTCCAGCACACTCCAGTGTTTCATGGAGTGTGCTGGAGGTCACAACTCAATACAACTCTATGGCAGCCTCAGTCTGGCTATCATAGAGATTAGTGATGAGCGAGTATGCTTGTTACTACTCGGTACTCGCACGAGTATCACTGTACTCGGGCTACTCGGCGGGGACCGAGTAATCTCGCGATACTCGTGCTGTACTCGTGGTCTTCATCCCTGCATGTTGGCGCTCTTTTGAGAGCCAGCCCTCATGCAGGGATTGGCTGGCAGACCACTGCAATGCCACAGCCCTGTTAGTTGTGGAATTGCAGTGATTGCCCGGCCCGCACAGCGTGACCGAGCCTTTATACCGGCGGGCGCGCTGTGCTCTGCTCACAGCCATCGAGACAGTCAGTGCAGGGAGAGGGTTGTTGCTTCAGGGAAAGGTTTGCGGCCCTTTATAGTTAGTTCCGGAGCAGGGCTGCAAACAGTGTGACCAGAAGTCCTTCTCAGGACATACAATAAGTTGTATACAGGCAGGCAGGGAATAGCCAGGTCGGAGTACAGTAGCAGAGTCCTTCTCAGGACTATTGTTGCTATATACAGGCAGGGTATAGCCAGGTCGGAATACAGGCTAGTGACCAGAAGAGTCCTTGTCAGGACTATTGTAGCAGTATACAGGCAGGCAGGCAGGCAGGGTATATAGCCATTCCTAGTGGTGACCGTATACCAGCCTTCATCATATCTGGGGCTGGTGTACACAGTCTAAAACAGTCCAGATAGTGTCAGACTTCTCAGTAATTGTCGCTCCTAAAAACCTGTTAGGTTCTTAGTGCGTCCGTGCTTGCATTTAAAAAACGCATGTGTGTGCCTGTCGGTGGCAGCGTACAGGTGCACTTGTGTGCGTTTTTCACAAACTATTATATAACGCACAAGTGTAGTGTATAATACACGTCAGTCAGCAGTGGCTGATAGTGTCAGACTTCTCAGTAATTGTCGCTCCTAAAAACCTGTTAGGTTCTTAGTGCGTCCGTGCTTGCATTTAAAAACCGCACGTGTGTGCCTGTCGGTGGCAGCGTACAGGTGCACGTTTAGCACAAACTATTATATAACGCACAAGTCTAGTGAATAATACACGTCAGTCAGCAGTGTCTGATAGTGTCAGACTTCTCAGTAATTGTCGCTCCTAAAAACCTGTTAGGTTCTTATTGCGTCCGTGCTTGCATTTAAAAACCGCACGTGTGTGCCTGTCGGTGGCAGCGTCAGGCTCCATATTGTCCCTGGATAGAGATGTGCATGAGGGCCTCAAAACATTGTTCCCATTGCAAAGGAGCGGGTCTCCTGCCGTTGTAATGCCCATTCTGAAAGAATGGGCGAAAAAATTTACCACTGGGGGTATACCTGAAACAACGGCCTAACTATTGTAACGGTCATCATGATGGCGCATGAGGAGAAGGAGGAGCAGTCCAGCGATTAGCCAAAGTCCAGAAGTGTGTTACCATGGGTGAGTGGAGGTACATGGCAAATTCCCATTACAAACTTTAAATTCCGCTGTCATTTGCTGGTGGTGTGGTGAAGTCTGGCCCAATCCAACCCTTGTTCATCTTGATCAGAGTCAGCCTGTCAGCATTTACAGTTGACAGGCGGGTGTGTTTATCTGTAATGATTCCACCTGCAGCACTAAAAACACGCTCTGACAAAACGCTAGCGGCAGGGCAGGCCAGGACTTCCAAGGCGTAGAGAGCCAATTCATGCCACGTGTCCAGCTTGGATACCCATTAATTGTAAGGCACAGAGGAATGTCGGAGTACAGTTGTTTGATCTGCAAGGTACTCCTTGAGCATCTGGGCAAACTTAGGATTTCTTGTGGCACTACCCCGCACCTCAGGGGCTGTGGAATGTGAGGGGCTGAGAAAACTGTCCCACATCTTAAAGACTGTTCCCCTACCTCTGGCGGATTGGACTTGTGCCCCTCTCGGCTGTACGCCTTGGTTGTCCACTGATTCCTGACCTATGCCGCTAGCGTTTTGTGAGGGGAATGCTTTGCCTACTTCCGTGACTATGGCCTTCTGGAACTGCTGCATTTTGCCTGACCTCTCCGCCTCGGGAATAAGAGACATAAAGTTCTCCTTTTAGCGTGGGTCTAACAGTGTTACCAACCAGTAATGATTGTTGGCCAAGATGTTCTTAACGTGAGGGTCACGAGACAGGCAGCTTACCATAAAGTCAGCCATGTGTGCCAGACTCTTAACAGCCATCACTTCAGTATCATGACCAACACGATGACTGAACATGCTGTCCTCCTCCTCCTCCTCCTCCTCCTCCTCATCATCATCTACCCTGTCCTCTGGCCAGCCACGCTGAACAGAGGATATGACTGCATGTCATATCCTCAATTTGGCCAGAGAGTTGCTCCATGTCTTCATCCTCCTCCTCGTCATAGTCCTCCACTGCACGTTGTGATGAGACGAGGCTGGGCTGTGTGTTATCACCCACACCCACTACTGTTTCTTGCTCAAACTCATCGCGCTCCGCCTGCAATGCATCATGGTTGTTTTTTGAGCAGAGACCATTTTAGAAGGCAGAGAAGCGGTATGGTGACGCTAATAATGTCGTCATCGCCGCTCACCATCTTGGTGGAGTCCTCAAAGTTTTGGCGGATGGTACATAGGTCGGACATCCATCTCCACTCCTCAGGTGTTATGTGTGGAGTTTGACCCATTTCCCGACGGCTTAGGTGATGCAGGTACTCAACAACTGCCCTCTTCTGCTCACATATCCTGACCAACATGTGCAGAGTTGAATTCCAACGCGTGGGGACATCACACACCAGTCTGTGAGCCAGAAGATGCAAATAGCGCTGAAAGCCGGCAAGGCCGGCTGAAGCAGTAGGTGACTTTCGAAAGTGTGCAGACAGGCAGCGAACGTTTACCAGCAGATCAGACAGCTCTGGGTATGACTTTAGAAACTGCTGAACCACGAGGTTGAGCACATGGGCCACGCATTGAACATGTGTCAGCTGGACTCGCCTCAAAGCCGCCACCAGGTTCCGGCCATTGTCACACACAACCTTTCCTGGCTTTAGGTTCAGAGGTGTGAGCCAGTGATCTGCCTGCTGTTTCAGAGCTGTCCACACCTCTTCTGCATTGTGGGGTTTGTCACCTATGCAGATTAGCTTCAGCACAGCCTGTTGCCGCTTCGCCGAGGCAGTGCTGCAGTGCTTCTGTGTCGCCCTGGACAAGCCAGGGGCCACAGAGCACAACACTTACACACCCCACACTCCCTGCAGGCATATCATAGTCAAAACACAAAATCCTTGTTGCCTTCCTCAGGGGCTGTTGTCCACACCAGGGGGTTGAGCCAGGCGGTTGGTCTCCACCCACCAAGGAGGAGGGAAAACACAGGCAGTGAGAGTTAAGCTAAGGAAGTGGAAGGAGGAAAGTAGTAGAGAGGAGAAAAGTGACAGCAAAGAGCCTGAAGTTGGTCCAGGTGTGTGGCCCGGACAGGACAGCAAGGTTGGCAGGATGTGGTGACCGTCTGCAGTGGAGGCCGATTGGAGTCTGCCGTAAGGACCGTGGACGGGTGGTGACCCGGCCGTACCGGACCGGTATACAAAGAGAAGCCAGCACCATTGGCAGGGGCCTTTCGGATCCCGGCAAGGCTTGGGGTTGCCGTGAATTTGCCAAATCCGTTAGTGAAGGGGACCTCAGGGTTTCCAAACAGCCAAGTCCCGATAGAAGGCAACCGTCCAACCGTGAGGGGGAGACACCGCCACCGCCAAGGGCAACCGTCTCCCAGGGCCAGCGCCTGTGGGCAAAAGGGGCTCCTCCGGCCCATATCCAGGTCGGGGAGCGGGTTACCGGTGGGAAACCATCACTACCAACACTGAACTTAGGTGCAGGGAGAGACAGTCATCACTAACCTGCAGGGAGGAACAACCGCAGCCGTCCGAGGGACCCGTCCATCCAGCCACTTGTTTTACCGTGAACTGTGTCATCATCATTGGGCTGAGTGAGTACCTCCGTGCCGTGCGGCACATTGCTGCCCCTGCGACCCTACACCTCATCAGGCCCCGAAACCCGCCTGTCATCCATCTCTACCCCATCACCGGGCCCCGGGACAACCAACCCCCCTACCCACGGAGGGGAGAAATAACAACAAAGCTGCTCCCTGTCCCAGGTTCCCGGGATCCCCGTCCAGAGCAGCGGTGGTGTCCACACAATCACCACAACCGTGGGTGGCGTCACGGACAATATCCCCAAAACCCAAACGACCCCTTTTCACTCACAGGCGATGAGCGCCGCTCGAGTCCCCGGGATCCGGCCATCGCTCGAGCCACCGAGCAGCAGCAGCCGTAGAGCAGCGGCAGCCGGACCCGAGCAGTGGGAGAGCGCAGCGTCCCCTCCTCCGCCCGCGACACTTCCAGCTTGGGACTGATGTGGAGGGTAAAGTGGATGAGGATGCGCAGGAGGAGGAGGAGGCTGAGGAGCATGACATTCCGGAGCTGTAGAGTGTGGGTGAAACCCTGACTGAGGTAGGGCCTGCAAAACTTTGTGTGTGAAGGACGTGTTCCGTCCCTCGCTCAGACTGGGTCCCAGCTTCCACAATATTAACCCAGTGTGACGTCAATGAGATGTAGCGGCCTTGCCCATATGCACTAGTCCACGTGTCTGTGGTTAGGTGGACTTTGGCTGAAACAGCGTTGTTCAGGGCACGTGTGATGTTTTGTGACACGTGGTTATGCAATGCGGGGACGGCACACCGGGAGAAATAGTGGCGGCTGGGGACCGAGTAACGTGGGACAGCTGCCACCATCAGGTCGCGGAATGCTTCTGTCTCAACCAGCCTAAAAGGCAACATTTCCAGTGCAAGCAGTCGCGAAATGTTAGCATTTAGAAGTGTGGCATGTGGGGCGTTGGCAGTGTATTTGCGCCTGCGTTCAAAGGTTTGCTGAACGGATAACTGAACGCTGCGCTGGGACAAGGACGTGCTTGATGATGGTGTTATTTCTGCGTGGGCAACTGCAGGTGCAGGGCCGGAGGAGGCTTGTTCGCGGGCAGCATGGACAGAGGATTGGCTCGCATGCACAACAAGCGAAGACGTAGCAGTGACATCAGCAAGCACTGCTCCTCGACTCTGTTGTACATCCCACAAAGTAGGTGCTTGGCTGACATGTGCCTGATCATGCTGGTGGTGGTCAGGCTGCTAGTTTTGGTACCCCTGCTGATGCTGGCACGGCAGGTGTTGCAAATGGCCTTTTTAGAATCATCTGGAGCCAACTTAAAAAACTGCCAGACTCGGGAAGACCTAACATTTGTACAGGCACCTTGTGTCGTGTTGTTCCGGGGAACAGTTGCCTGACGTCTGCCTGGGGCCACCACCCTGCTTCTTACTGCCTGTTGGGATGCTACGCCTCCCTCCCCCTGTGCACTGCTGTCCTCGCTCTGCATATCCTCCTGCCAGGTTGGGTCAGTTACTGGATCATCCACCACGTCGTCTTCCTCTTCCGCACCCTGCTCCTCCTGACTTCCTGACAATTGTGTCTCATCATCGTCCACCCCTTGTTGAGACACGTTGCCAACTTCGTGAGAACGTGGCTGCTCAAATATTTGGGCATCTGTACATACAATCTCGTCATGGCCCACTTCAACAGGAGCTGGCGAGAGGCCAGAATGTGTGAATGGAAACGTGAACGAACAGCTCTTCCGAGTGTCCAAATGTGGGATCAGTAATGTCCGTGGACGTGTACTCGGCCTGGTGGTAGGAAGGAGGATCAGGTTCTGAAATGTGCGGTGCAGTATCACGGCTACTGACACTTGACCGTGTGGAAGACAGAGTGTTTGTGGTGGTGCCAATCTGACTGGAAGCATTATCCGCTATCCAACTAACAACCTGTTGACACTGGTCTTGGTTCAAGAGCGGTGTACTGCTGCGGTCCCCAAGAATTTGGGACAGGACGTGCGAGCGAGTAGATGTGGCCCTTTGTTGTGGCGAAATTAGAGCTTGCACACGACCTCGGTCTCTGCCTGCACCACCATCACGTCCACTTCCTTGTTCGTTGACAACGCCCTTGCGCATTTTGCAATGCTGTGCTGATGTGTATTCACTAGACTTGTGCGTTATATCCAAGTTTTTGCAAAACGCACACAAGTGCAGCGGAAAGCTGCCACCAACAGGCACACACGTGCGGTTTTTAAATGCAAGCACGGAGGCACTAAGAACCTAACAGGTCTCTATCCAGGGACAACGTGGAGCCTCCCAATTTTTGGCTGCCCTGCCAAAGGGCTATACTACAATAGACCCACTTCCTTACAATAGGCACTTCAGGTTTACAGGCCCTCATGCACGTCTCTATCCAGGGACAACGTGGAGCCTCCCAATTTTTGGCTGCCCTGCCAAAGGGCTATACTACAATAGACCCACTTCCTTACAATAGGCACTTCAGGTTTACAGGCCCTCATGCACGTCTCTATCCAGGGACAACGTGGAGCCTCCCAATTTTTGGCTGCCCTGCCAAAGGGCTATACTACAATAGACCCACTTCCTTACAATGGGCACTTCAGGTTTACAGGCCATCATGCACGTCTCTATCCAGGGACAACGTGGAGCCTCCCAATTTTTGGCTGCCCTGCCTAAGGGCTATACTACAAAAGACCCACTTCCTTACAATGGGCACTTCAGGTTTACAGGCCATCATGCACGTCTCTATCCAGGGACAACGTGGAGCCTCCCAATTTTTGGCTGCCCTGCCAAAGGGCTATACTACAATAGACCCACTTCCTTACAATGGGCACTTCAGGTTTACAGGCCCTCATGCACATCTCTATCCAGGGACAATGTGGAGCCTCCCAATTTTTGGCTGCCCTGCCAAAGGGCTATACTACAATAGACCCACTTCCTTACAATGGGCACTTCAGGTTTACAGGCCATCATGCACGTCTCTATCCAGGGACAACGTGGAGCCTCCCAATTTTTGGCTGCCCTGCCTAAGGGCTATACTACAAAAGACCCACTTCCTTACAATGGGCACTTCAGGTTTACAGGCCATCATGCACGTCTCTATCCAGGGACAACGTGGAGCCTCCCAATTTTTGGCTGCCCTGCCTAAGGGCTATACTGCAATAGACCCACTTCCTTACAATGGGCACTTCAGGTTTACAGGCCATCATGCACGTCTCTATTCAGGGACAACGTGGAGCCTCCCAATTTTTGGCTGCCCTGCCTAAGGGCTATACTACAAAAGACCCACTTCCTTACAATGGGCACTTCAGGTTTACAGGCCATCATGCACGTCTCTATCCAGGGACAACGTGGAGCCTCCCAATTTTTGGCTGCCCTGCCTAAGGGCTATACTACAATAGACCCACTTCCTTACAATAGGCACTTAAGGTTTACAGGCCCTCATGCACGTCTCTATCCGGGGACAACGTGGAGCCTCCCAATTTTTGGCTGCCCTGCCAAAGGGCTATACTACAATAGACCCACTTCCTTACAATAGGCACTTCAGGTTTACAGGCCATCATGCACGTCTCTATCCAGGGACAACGTGGAGCCTCCCAATTTTTGGCTGCCCTGCCTAAGGGCTATACTACAAAAGACCCACTTCCTTACAATGGGCACTTCAGGTTTACAGGCCATCATGCACGTCTCTATCCAGGGACAACGTGGAGCCTCCCAATTTTTGGCTGCCCTGCCAAAGGGCTATACTACAATAGACCCACTTCCTTACAATGGGCACTTCAGGTTTACAGGCCCTCATGCACATCTCTATCCAGGGACAATGTGGAGCCTCCCAATTTTTGGCTGCCCTGCCAAAGGGCTATACTACAATAGACCCACTTCCTTACAATGGGCACTTCAGGTTTACAGGCCATCATGCACGTCTCTATCCAGGGACAACGTGGAGCCTCCCAATTTTTGGCTGCCCTGCCTAAGGGCTATACTACAAAAGACCCACTTCCTTACAATGGGCACTTCAGGTTTACAGGCCATCATGCACGTCTCTATCCAGGGACAACGTGGAGCCTCCCAATTTTTGGCTGCCCTGCCTAAGGGCTATACTGCAATAGACCCACTTCCTTACAATGGGCACTTCAGGTTTACAGGCCATCATGCACGTCTCTATTCAGGGACAACGTGGAGCCTCCCAATTTTTGGCTGCCCTGCCTTAGGGCTATACTACAATAGACCCACTTCCTTACAATGGGCACTTCAGGTTTACAGGCCCTCATGCACGTCTGTATGCAGGGGCATTGGTGAACCTCACAATTTTGGACTGCCCTGGCAAAGGAAAATACTACAAAGACTCACTTCCTCAAAATGGGCACATTAGACTCAGAGGCCTTTATGTACGTCTCTTCTCAGGGACATCGGAGTGCCACACAATATTTTACGTAAAATCTTTCATGTATTAATCTCAAAAAGTAACATACATTAGCTCTATCTCACTATTGGGTATGTGCCCTTAACATTTCCGCCATGAAAATTCATTTTGGTGTCATTTTTGAAGGTTTTCTGGTGAGTCCGTAAAAATGGCGTAAAACGCGGACAAAATTGTTCACAGCTGTGACTTTTGAGTGATAAATGCTTCAAGGGATCTTCCCCATGCTGTTGCCATGTCATTTGAGCACTCTTCTGAGACTTTTGTGCCATTTTTAGGGTTTCTACATGCTGCCGGGGGTCATTTCACAAAAATACTCGGGTCTCCCATAGGATAACATTGGGCTCGGTGCTCGGGCCGAGTACACGAGTATCTTGGGATGCTCGGCCCGAGCCTCGAGCACCCGAGCTTTTTAGTACTCGCTCATCACTAATAGAGATGCATTGCATGCTTATGAAGTAAATTGTGACTTATGGCTAGTCAGATGGCGCCATTTGACCGGAGCAGTAAAAGGTAAAGTCGCCGGAAGGTGAGACTATGACAGGAGGAAATGTGCTTACATTTAAAGCACCACTCCAGTGCTGAAAGAAAAAACATGCTGGAGTGGTGCTTTAAATGAATACTAAAAGGTAAACAATAAAAAAAATTATAATATTTCTCTTTTATAATTCTGTTCTTTCCAAAATGGAAGCATATTTTTATGCCATATTTGCTAATAAAAATTCTGACAGATCCAATTTTATGTTCTATGCAAGGACGAACATACCTTTGGTGCAACCTGTGTGTCCGCAAAGGGGCCCAAGAAGTAAGGAAGCCAATTTCTACCCTACAAAGCAGGTGCAATTTTGCATTTTTATGAGTTCTTGGGCTGCTAAAGGGCCCATATATTCTATTTACCCAGGAACTCCTTTCTGTCTGTGTCCGCCAGTGGTTCTATGAAAATACATGTATAGTGGGGAAAATAAATATTTGATACACTGATGATTTTGCACGTTTTCCCACCTCCAAAGAATGGAGAGGTCTGTAATTATTATCTTATGTACACTTCAACTGTGACAGACAAAATTAAAAATAAATCCAGAAAATCATATTGTATGATTATTAAATAATTATTTGACATGTTATTGCATAACATAAGTATTTGATACAATAGAAAAACAGAACTTAATATGTGGTACAGAAACTTTTATTTGCAATTACAGACGTCAAATGTTTTGTGTCGTTCTTGACCAAATTTGCACACAATTCAGCAGGGTTTTTGGCCCTCTCATCCAAACAGATGTTCTCCAGATCTTTCAGGTTTTGGGGTTGTCGCTAGGCAACATTGAGTTTCACCTCGCCCAAAGATTTTCTATTGGGTTCAGGTCTGGAGACTGGCTAGGCCACTCCATGACCTTGAAATGTTTCTTACAGAGCCACTCCATAGTAGCCCTGACTGTCTGTTTCAGGTCATTGTCAAGCTGGAAGACGGCAAGGAGGTTGTTTGACAAAATCTTGCAATATATGCATTCTCCCTTCAATAGTGTGCAGTTGTCCTGTCCCTTTTGCAGAAAAGCACCCCCAAAGTGTGAAGTTTCCATCCCTATGCTTCACGGTTGAGACAGTGTTCTTGGGGTTGTACTCATCTGTCACTTCCACCAAACATGGCGAGTTGAGTTAATACTAAAAAGTTTTATTTTGGACTCATGTGACCATTTGACCTTCTCCTTTGCCTCCTTTGGATCATCCAGATGGTCATTGGCAAACTTCAAACATGTCTGGACATGTGCTGGCGTGAGCAAGGAGACATTATATGCCATGAAGGATTTTCATCCATGACGGAATAGTGTGTTACTAACAGTAATATTTGAGATTGTGGTCCTAGCTCTCTTCAGGTCGTTGACTAGTTCCTCCAGTTTAGTTCTGGGCTGATTCCTGATCTTTCTCAGAATCATCCTTTCCCCATGAGGCGGGATCTTGCATAGTACTCCAGATTGAGTAATATATTGAGTGATACCCTCAGGCAGGGTCACTGAGTTTAATGAAGTACCCTGAGGTCGACCATGGGAACCTGCAGCTGTGCCTGCAAATAACCTGAGTGATGTCACCGCTGATCGCGCGGCTCACTCATTCTTTGCCTAAAGTTCAGAGTGAGCAGTCATATTCTATGGCGCTCGCTGTAAGTTTAAGATGTGGCAGAACTGAAATCGTCGTGGGACCTCGTGTGGATTACGTCGGACCTGCAGGGGTGTTTTGGGGGTTAACAACGTGGTAAAAGAGGGTGTTTTTTGTATTTTATTTCAAATAAAGGATTTTTTGGTGTTTGTGTTTTTTTTACTTTCAGTTACAAATTAGTCTCATAGATGCCTCGCATTACTAATCTAGGGCTTAGTGGCAGCTATGAGCTGACATGAACCCCTTATTACCCCGATTACCACCGCAAAAAAGCAATCGGGAGAGCCGGGAAAAGTGCGGTGATTGTCGCATCTAATAGTAAAAAATGTGAGAATCTCACATTATATGGGTTATTGTTAATATATTTTGCAAATGCGATGGCTTCCTCTTTAATACCTCTACAGACAAACAGTAGGTTGAAAATCAGTGCGATATTGAAAGTAAAGTAATTCCTAGTCAAAAGACAGGAAACTGATGTTATTACAAACCGTTGAATCTGTGCAAAATATATATTGTATTTTTAAGGTCAGTAATGAACACACCTTTTGCAGGGAGGAGTTTTTGTCTCAGAGGTCTCTTTTGATTTTAGCTTTAAATGCTGGAGGACAAACATATTTGAGTAAGCAGGAAAAAGGCTTTGCCGAAATGTGTAGGACTGTAACCATTGTTGGTAACTTGTTTGTCATGTTGCTTGATTTTTAATGGACCAATAAATGTGACATTGTTATACAGAAAATTGGACCGTTTTTCTCTTTTCTGGAATTCCACATACTTTTTTCATTAAACGATGCTTGAATCCTCCACCTGGGCGTCTCCATGCAGATTTGAAAAACTACGTTTGATATAGGATATGGTGAGCTGACCTTTTTTCTATTTTCTTTTTTGCAATTAACCTAAGTTTTGTCTTGCTCCCTCAACATTTATTTATTTTTGTATACTTGTATATGTTGAATATTTCAACATGGAGGTACAAAATGGCCAATATCAAACAGATAGTAACCATGAACTTAGACGTAAAAATAGATTTGGCTCTATTATTTTTCTAAAATCAACATTACAGATAACCATACTAATACTGAAAGTTTTTTTTTGTTTTTGTTTTTTTAATGACCCTCAGCTCGATCTTGAGTCATGATGACTTGATAGATGAACGCTCTGTAGGAAGATCGATCTTGTGTAAGCCTAGATAGGTCCACCAGGGTCTTCACCTCTGTTATCTTGATAATATCAAGCCATAGGGTTGCTGGTTTTCCTCTTTCCCTTTTTTCTTCTATTCATACAACCATGATGTCCTTCTCCAATGATTGCTCTCTTCGTATGACGTGTCCAAAGTAGGCAAGACATAGCTTAGTGATCCTTGCTTCGAGTGACAAGTCTGGCTTGATTTGTTACAAAATGTATTGGCTTGTCCTGAAAGTAGGGATCTTAATATGATACCAAAGAAATTGGAACAAAAGAAATGGAAGGAAACTAGAACATGGTGGGATTTCACTTTTAAGATCATAGATCTCCAAAGATGTGATACCAAAAGAACTTAGACTCCACAAGATGAACTTATGTTTACTGAGAATCCTTCCAAGAGGAATGGAATCCAATATTGTCATCTTGTTCACTGTGTACGTGTATACGTGTGTGTGTGTGTGTGTGTAGGGGGGGTTATATTATGGAGAGGGACAGTGTGTGTGGGGGCTTTATTATTTAGAGGGGCTATGCGTGTGTGTGTGTGTGTAGTATATTATCAAGAGAGGCAGTGTGTTGGGGGGTATATTATGGAGAGAGGCAGTGTGTATCTGTGGGGGTATATTATGGAGAGGGGCAATACGTGTTGGGAGTATATTATGGAAAGGGGCAATGTGGAGTGTATAGTAAACAGAGTGGCAGTGTGAGGGAATATTATGGAGAAAGACAATGTGGAGGATATTTTGTCAATCAAAGTCAACGTCATGTTTAAGGTGCCTAGATGTAAATATTTATTTGTAATACTGTCTGCCCCTTATTAGTACTGTGGTTCCTGTATACTCTGCAGTCTGATGATGTCTGGTAACAACAACTCCCAGAATCTCCTTACCATTGTTGTGATTGGTAAGCAAATATTTGGAGTTGTAGGTTCATGCGATACAGTTGTATCTGGGGCTGACCACACATTACAATTGGCCGGTGTACTAAACTTGGTATTGCATTCATGTATTGACGGTGTTTCTGATACTGAATTCATGTATTGATATAATTTCTCTCACAGCATTAATGTACTGACAGTGGTTCTGGCAATGCATTCCTGGACTGATGGTGGTTCTGGTGCTACATTCCTGTACTGATGGTGGCTCTGGCTCTGCATTCATGTACTGATGGTGGGTCTGGCACTGTATTCATGTGTTATTCCAGGGCAAGAGAATGCCCGGTGTGCTGTGCAAGAGGAGGTGTACACCAGGGAAGATGAAAAGGTAGGCCCTGACAATAGGGAGAGGAGTCACAACCTTACTCACCTGTGACTGATCCCTGAGCTCCCTAACATCCATAGATGGGTCCTGTCCCAATGTGCGATCACTTGCTAAGACCCCGGCTAACCCTGGGCTAGCCCTGACTAGTGAGCAGGCCAGCAAGCATTAATCTTACTACTAATATAAAAGCAACATGAGGAAGGGGAGACAAACAAGGGAGACAAAAACAACAGAAACTCCAATTCTTCTCCTGAGAGGGACTTCACTAAATCCACTGGCAAGAGAACCACAGTTTTCTCCAGAGACAACTCCTTCACAGGTCAGCATAGAATGAACTATAGCTGGCATAGAAGTAAGGAGTGGATTTATGTAACAGAAGGGCGTGGCTGCAGCTGAGATTAACAGCTACAAGTCAGTCTCAGCAGGATAGATAAGAAACCTTAACCCCTTCAGCATCAAAGAAACTTAAACATGCTCATACTCAGGATAAACAATGAGCGAGTTTTAAAAAGGATCTACGATCAACTAAACTCTTTAAACCTTTTGATCCCAGAACCCCCCAAGGTCTCAGCAGTGCACAATACACTTGTGACATTGTAACAGGAGCCCGGGGGCAGGCAACGGTCGTGGTGGTACATTCAAGGGAAACCAGGCCGTAGCACAGCCGCTCAGTAACCCCTCCCTTCCCGGGTCACCGCGTTACTACAAGGATGGTTTCCACACAGTTGATTCTCACACTGAAGCAATAAACCGCATGAAGTAGTAGTCTTTTCAAGCAACGAAACTTTACTAGTATTCTTCTTACTAACATATACAGGGTCCATCTTCTGGACTTCACTTCTGTTCTGCACAGCATTTATAACTGTTAACTTCTCAGCTTTTCTTCTCATCTGCTCAGTATCTACAATGTATATTTTCTTTACTATCCAGGCACCGTCACTGGTCCCATTAGGATTCCCTCCAAACTCCACTGCATAATTCAATTTGGTGGCAGAGCGCTTTCCTGGCACTTGGGCTCTTGACAACACCACTAGGCCCCTCATTCTCCCAGCTAATGTGGCACTGTGTGACCAACTCCACTAGTCCTGGGATCCTTCCCTTTGTGAACAGGGGGCTACTGACCTGTAGTCCTGCCGGGGACTACATATCCAGGAAACGGACGCCTTGCCTGCTGTCTGGGCTATATCCCCTCTTCTGGAGCCACAAATACACAATCCTAAATGAGCAAGTTTCCATAGGTCCGTATACACAGGGGCAACCCCCCTTGGGTCAGTAGATTAGGTGATTAATATGGGCAAAAGAGAGGTTCGGGCTTCCACCCTGTAGCTACTGCTGGGGACTCTCCTCACCCCCTTTCCTGATACTGTGCTTTTATAAGCGCTCTCCTCCTCTGCTTTAACCTCTGAGCTTCCTACTCAGGTGCCAGGACTGCCGTCCCTAAGCCACACTGCCACCTGGTAGCCCCTTAACACAATCTACATCCTGACAACATATTACACTTTAAACAATAGTGTGCTGGCCACTTCTGCAGGGGTGGACATAGCCCTAACCCCCTTACAACATCATGTACTGATGGTGTTTCTGATACATGTAGCAATCCATAATGTGCTTTACGAATATGTTAAAATTGAAAAATCCTCAAAACTTAGAGTTTTAAGATTATGATGAGGATTTGGCGGGTTTCTGTTCCAAAAACTCAGTTTTAAGTTAGAATGTGTTTTCATGGGTTTTGGAGCAGAAACTGCGCAGAAACTCTCCAAACTTTTTTCAAATACTCAAATCTTGGTCCTGTTGATGCATTAATAATGGTGGTTCTGGTGATATATTCATGTAAGGCTATGTGCGCACGTAGCGTTTGTCCGTGCAGAAATTTCTGCAGCAATTTGAACAGCACATGTGCATTTCAAATCGCTGCAGAAAGAGTCCGTAATGAAAAAAAAAAGCCGATTCCATGCGCTCTGAGTGCAGCCCCTCCCATAGACAGAGCGGGGGATGCATGCAGAGCGCAGGAAAGAAGTGACATATCACTTCTTAGAACGCGCGCTTCGGGCAGCAGCCAAAGCGCTGCGCTCTAATACGCCACATGCGCACGTCTCCTGCATAATCTTCATAGATTATGCTGGGGATGCAGGACGCATGCAGTTACGCTGCGGTGCAGATTGCAGCGTAACTGCATGCAAATACACAACGTGCGCACATAGCCTAAGTATTTATTGATTTTACTCCCTTATATACAGTAGAGCTATTAATTCCACAACGCTTTACAGACTTCATTACTGTCCCCAATGGGGTGTATGGCCTAAATTTCCCATCAGAATATCTTTGGAGTGTGGGAACAAACTGGAGTACCTGAAGAAACCCACGCAAACACAAGGAGAACATACAAACTCCTTGCAGATGTTTCCCATAGTTGTCCCTTTACATTTTTCGCGGCCCATGCGATTGGTTCAGTATGACAATAATATGTCCCTTGAATCGAGAAATGTTGTGCACCTGTTTAAAATCATTTGGCTTCCACTACCTCAATGTATCAATGTAAAGACCAGAGAAAGAAATAACAGTCAGAGATCATGTTCTAAAGGCCCCTTTACACACAGACTTTCTAGCGATGCCACCAGCGATCTCAACCTGGCCGGGATCGCTGGAAAGTCTCTAACAATCGCTGGTGAGCTGTCAAACAGGCAAATCTGGCCAATGACGCAGCAGCGATACGGACCTGCAGAACGACCTCGCTGGAAAGGGAACGCTAGCACGCCTATGGGCTGGGTCGCTAACGATGTAGTTGTAATGGTGTCAAACACATCGATGCATGCTGCGCAGCGGGAAACAAAGGATAAAAGAATGATCCTGAATGACTTGTAGCAATCAGCGACCTCACAGCGGGGGCACACTGCAATGTCGCTGGGGAGGTCGCCATTATGTCACAAAACCGGTGACCTTACAGCGATATCGCTAGCGATGTTGCAGTGTGTAAGGCTTTGTGCGCACGCTGCGTTTTTTTGACGCTGCGTTTTTGTGCGTTTTTTGGCCTATAAAAACGCACCCGCGTCGAAAAAACGCGTAAAAAAATGCATGCGTTTTTACCGCGATTTGGTGCGTTTTTTGGCTGCGTTTTGCTGCGTTTTTGATCTCTGCGTTTTGCTGCGTTTTTCTAATGCATTGCATGGGCGGAAAACGCAGAAAAATGCAGGAAAGAATTGACAGGTCCATTTTTTCTTCAAGCTCAAAAACGCAGCTTAAAAAAAAAGTTGTGTGCGGACAGCAAAAATGAAAACTCATAGACTTTGCTGGGGAAGCAAAGTCATGCAGTTTTGAGGCCAAAAACGCACCCGAAAAACGCACTGTGCGCACATAGCTCAAAGGGGCCTTAACTCCGGGTCTATAATCATTATCTCTCCTCTGCTGATTGACCTTTCAACTTGGTTTATTACCAAATCCAAACAGATTGATACTCATTTGGATGTTAGATTTTTTGTTTTGTGGAATACTGTCTGAAGCTTTATCTCTTTCGTCTGTATGCATTTTATTAAGTAAACCTGGCTCAATGAAATAGTGTTTGTAGAAGGTTATGGAAGGAAGTCTACTTTTAACATGTCAAATCAATATTTGCAAATCATTGCAATTCTACACTAGGTATGAATTAGGATTCCTCACATTCAGGATTGACCGCTGAAGGTTTGCTTCAGTTAGAGTTGACCATGGTTTATTTAATTGAGGGCAGACTGGGAGAATTCATAGCTTTCCACGACATGGTGCTATGAATGTCCACTAAACTTTGTTTAGAAGCAAAGTATGGTAAACGGACCATGTACAGTATATATTAGCATTTTTGGACTTTGCATGCATTCTTGTGTTAACTTAACCCTAGGCCTTGTGTAGATGCTCAATCCATAGCATATGCACCATGAATAGAAAAAAAAATAAGTACCGTATATAAATATAGTTTTTAAAAAATGTAGAAATTATTAAAATGCTAAGAAAATGATCTGAATGAATAGCTTAATCCCCCTCATATCACTGCTAGGCAAATCTCACATATGTTCCCAGACAATGTTTTGGAGTGAAGGCAGGACAAGTTCAGATCCCTCTCTGTCTGCGGTCCACACACAGCAGCTGTCAGGAAGGGTTGCTGATTTAATGTAAGGAAACTGCACTTAGCTGAAGGGCCAGCAGGACAAGACTGAGACCAGATTAGAAGCCTTGATGACAGGAACTGGGACTGGCATTTCTTTACACAGCCTGATCTGGGTCAGCTTAACTATTTCACTACAGTCTCATCGAGTGGAGCCAAGAGATTCCCCGTCACAGTACAATTGAGATGCATCTAAAAGAGTAAATTCAGGTCTATCAGTGAAAAGATGTACAATATTTTTTCCCAGTTTAAACATCCAAGGACAAGTTAAGCAGTTAGTTTAGTTTATCCTTAGTCTAAGCTTGAATATTAAGGAATTGCTCATATTCGCTTGATTTTTAGATGAAGTGATTCGGAATAAATAATGATGGATGAATAGTAAGATATTCTGGTTCGGATTGTTACGGTCACCAAGGGGAAGCGAGCATCTGAGAGTGGACCCACTGGGCCATACACCGGACTCCCTCCTGGAGGAGATAACCTGGAGCTAACCCCTATACAGGGATTGTCAGGCGCAGCCACAGGGGGCTTAAATGCACGACAGCCAAGACCAGTGGAGTTGGCTCTGGCGGACTGGTGAGTCTCTGATGTCCGGTACAGGTGTGCTTAGATGTGGCAGTACAGAGGTAGTGGCTCGGACGTCACAGCACGGAGGTAGTAGCTCAGATGTGGCAGCACAGAGGTAGAGATGGTAACAAGCTTTGGACAGAGACACAAGTTGGCAGGAACAAGTCACATATACAAAACACAAGGGCTCAGGGTCAGACACTAGCAACACACTAATGATAGGGGAGGCGCCTGAGCAATGTTGCCTATGTACCTTCAGAGTAATAGCTGACCTAAAAAATTACTTCCGGGTAATGGGACACCGACCCTTTAAGAAAAAGGGTGTAGCCACGCACACACCCTATGGGCACTCCCAGAAGGCTTGCGTGTTGCCTGGAAGCTGGAGGAGGCTGTGGCAAACCCGAGGCAGGAACAGGGTTCATGGAACCGGCAGGCGAGTGAGGAAAGCAGAACCCCCGTGGGCGGTCTGGAAGCGGTAGCGTGCGGGGGTGCCGCTCTTGGACCAAGTGCTACACAGATTATTCATACCGAATACCTAGTACTATTCCAGTATTCCTCACGAATAACAAACCTAATGCAAGTCAGTGGGGAACCAAAGTATTTTTCTGGAAATCTTCAAGAAAAATTCTCAGGTTCCTCACTGATTTGCATTATGTTCGATATTCGTGATGAATACTGGAATAGTACTAGATAGTAGGTACGAATAGTCCAAACCCGAATATTTAGTATTTGCTCATTACTAATTGTAAATTTGTAAACTACAGGAAATCTCGGTTTCCCTGGAGAGCTGTACACTCCGCAATACGCAGAATACAGTTTGCTGAATTCGATTTTGGGCTCTTAGATCTTTATCAGGATTCTTTCCTGCTATATTATGGCTTCATCCCTATTAATAGAAGTAAATTAGACAATTTCTGCATATGCAATTCACAGATGTTAGCTACATGTACTTTTTTTGCATTTTGAGTGTAGCCTAATGCTGCAGTCCTTTAGTCCTCATTCACACAAAAGGTTTCATAGGATGCAATAGCTCAAGGTTGTGTCATACATTTATAGCTTTTCCCGGAGAAAACAGCCAAGTGTATAACAATAGATGTAACTGCACACAACCAACCTTAGCTAGCAAAAAGAGCATAACACAAAGGGCCGCTTTCTAGCAAAGAACATCTGAACTTGGTACAATAGTGAATTGTGGCTAAAAATAAAAACTATGTTCTAAAGTTGTACTGAGAATCGGCAAAACCCCATGGATGGACATTGCTGGGGCTCTAACACCTCTCGACTACTGTATTCGTGACAAATTTCAATGAAAATACAGTTATTAGAAAAAAAAGGTATTGTGATGATAGAGAAAAGTGTTCTGCTGTGATATTTTCTGACGTCTATCCATTTTAAATCTTCCATTAGATTGAATGTTCGGCCCAATGTGCAGTGAATATTGGTATGCAAACCCTGTTTTCGTATGATTATTTTTACTCCGGAAAATACAAAATAGGAACTTTTCACAGCATACAATCAATGTGTAGGCCAGAATTCAGTTATTCAGTAAGTAGAGACAATGTGAGACTGGATCATTATCTGACACTTGGCTACAATTTATGCCTATTCAATTCAATACTTGAAACATAAGTCATGGCAACTAGTTCAGGTCAATAAGTACTTAAACAAAAAGGTTTGTGTAAAGCTGACAGTAGCAAGACGAGGTGTTTGATAAACTTATAATTCAAGAAGAACTATGCACTACAGCTCGTATTTTATGCGTTCATGATTTCTGCCAGGCCTAAATCTAATAGCATGGCAGGCTGATTCCGGGCCACGTGGATTATGTACGTTATATCTCGCTGAAGGAACAGTTAATACCTCCAAATACAATGGCTAATGGTTATTTTTCTTCAATCTGTAACATTCTTTGCTTAGTTCACTGTATTAAAATTACAGATATCCCCTAGAATGCTGACCTCATTAAAGAGGCTGACCAATAAATTAAGTACATTTTGATCAATAGAGCTTGGAATAATTATAATTGCACAATTGGATGTGTTAAAAAATGTTTCTGTACTGAGAAAATCTTGCATGTGCATACAGACAGGACAGCATGGGATCATAGCTGCTCCTTTCTGTGAGGTAAAACATATTTCATAGAATCATAGAATGGTAGAGTTGTAAAGGACCTCAAGGGCCATTGGATCCAACCCCCTGCTAGTGCAGGTTTTCCTAAATTATCCCAGCTATATGTTTATCCAGCTTCCACTTGAAGATTTGCATTGATGGAGAGCTCACCACCTCCTGTGGTAGCCTGTTACACTCTCTGACTGCCCTCACTGTCAGAAAGTTTTTCCTAATGTCTAATCTGAATCTACTTCCTTTTAGTTTCAGCTCATTGCTTCTTGTACTTCCTTGTGCTAACGAGAATAGGGTGGTTCTGTGACTTCCTTCAGATATTTGTAGACCGCTATTAAGTCTCCTCTCAGGCTTTTCTTTTTTGGAAACTAAACATTCCTAGTTCTTTTAGCCGGTCTTCATATGACATGGTTTGTAGACCTTCTACCATCTTGGTTGCTCTTCTCTGGACTTGGCCCAATATATCAATGTCTTTTTAAAAGAAGGCAAGCAAATATTTTACTTCACAGAAAACATCAGCTGCTATCTCATGCTGTCCTGTCTATATACTCTCTTTTGCTTCCTCCCCATGCCCAGGGAGCGCTCTTATGGACTCCACGATAACTACACAGCACCTGCTTTCCCTGAAACATTATCAGACTTGAACAGTGTGCAAGGTACATACTAGATCGAAACATCTGGGCTGTAGATCGGTGTGGATTTTCAATAAAACATTTTTTCTTCAATTGGAGTTCCAAGTATCAATATTACCTTCTTTTTATAGACAATCATCTTGGATATCTCATAAATAAATTTCTCTTGTAACTATTTAGCTAATGTCATGTCACTGCATTGTTACTGTTTTGCTCCTAAAAACCTAAATTAAATTTTCATTATTTTAATAGTATTTTGGAATCCACCTTTGGCTTTCAACACTGCCTGAATTCTTCTCGTATATGTAGGTACGTGTGAGTATGTATATATATATATATGACTATATTTTAACCGCTGGTTCCCACCAAATGAATAGCTTTTGCCCTAGGATAGGCGTTGTCTTCACTTTATTTTCAGGTTTTTAGTCTGTGCTTTATATTGCACTAAATTTGTTTTTCAGGCCTGATGACATTACTTTCTCTAAACTAGGAGCCCATTGTACTACATTTTAGGATAACAGCTTGTGTCCATTGTTTATTGTTCTGCAGGGGGCACAATTGTATTGCAGCTCAGACAAACACATTGTTAAAGTTTGCCTATAGGATAGGATCAATGGTCCATTTGGCTTGTTTTTGGGGAATGGCAGCCTATTTAGGGTTTAGCACAAAGGTGCAAAGATATTATTTGGAGATTTGTCTCTCCAGTGGGTGAGCTCTGTTATTGTTTGCAGAGTGGATTATTTCGGACTCCTGTTTACTTTCTTTCCCTTTTGGTCTGAGGGATGCTACTGTTATAATCAGACATATGGAAATGAGGTGGCCCACTGTTTTCAGTTTCCAAGACTAAATAGTCTCCCCACCCCTATATTGGGAATTAAGAGGTTAATTTAATTATTCTAGTGGTCTCTTGGATCAACTAATAGCTATTAATTACTATAACAATACTTCCATTGGTTGTGTACAAAAATGAGCAAATAAGAAAATAACCACATAATTTCCAGCGCCCAAAGACATATCAAGCGCGTGTCAGTTGTTGCATGGTTGATGAAATGGATGTTTACAAGGAGTGGGAAAAAGTAAATGTTTCTTCAATAGGTAACACAAAGAGAACCTCTGTCGTTACCAAGGCTTGTTTTTATTTTAGAGATTTCTGGGCCGTATTGTCATATTTGGATTACTAGTCTTGCAGAGTTAAGAAATGTGCTATCAATGAATGGTTTCATTTGATACTTAACTAAATACTGTGAGAATGGATCACACAATTGACTATCTAAGATAATGGTCATTGTTGTGCTGCGTAGACACCTAATCTGGTCATCTTCTTTCAACAGTTTTCAGCTCGATCTTGAGCCATGGCGACTTGATGGTTGAACGGTCTGTAAGAAGATCAATCTTGCACAAGCCTAGATAGGTCCACCAGAGTCTTCTGTGCCTTCATCTTGATAGTATCAAGCCATTTAATTGCTGGTCTTCCTCTTCGCCTTCTTCTGTATATTCTTCCAACCATGATGTCTTTCTCTAGTGATTGCTCTCGTCGTATGATGTTTCCAAAGTAGACAAGTCCTGGCTTTGAGTGACATGTCTGGCTTGATTTTTTCCAAAATTAATTTGTTTGTTCCTTTTGCCATCCATGGTATAGATAACATCATTCTCTAGCTATACATTTCATACTGCTTCTGTCTTGTTTCTTTATCATACAGAAAAGACCAGACTATGTACGAGCTGTGACTTTGCCACTAGTGAAATGTTCCTAGATTTGAGAAAACCTGTCCAGTGACTTCATTGTTGATTTGCCCATAGGTTTTCTCCTATTGATCTCCAGTGTTGTCACTGCATTTTGAGTGATCATTGATCGGAAGTTATGGCTGCTGTCCTGGGATGTGGCAGGAATGTGAAGACCCCGGACAGTGCACAGTGTAATAAGCATGTAATATTCTATATGTACAATATTACAGCATATGTTTCTCTATAGGTATTTGAGTCCCGGCACAGTTTACCAGCGAGGGTCACCTGTCACGAGGGACAATGGAGGTAGAGGGAAACTGGGGCCCCTAAGCTGACCCTTAGACTTGGGGGGGTCTTGTGCTATCCCTATTCTCAGAGATACCCCTAATGCTGGGGATGTCTGAGTATCGTTCCTGTCTCTGCTCATGAGCAGCCCTGGTCTTATAACCTGGTCTTATAACCTCTCCCCCAGGGAGCCAGGACAGGAGTGTGATTTAACCCACAGAAATAGACAAACAAGGGAAACCAAAACTCTGTCACACAGCATGAGGTATAACACAATAAGAGATTGGGAGGAAAACAAGAGCAGGGTGGAAACAATAAGATGATGGGTAACTCCACAACAATACCAAGTACAAATCAACTCTCTCTATAGCAAGTCTGGGACACCACAACTCACAGACTAACACAGCATAAACTATAGTTGGTGTAGGTAGAAAATTTTCTCCAGCCTAAAAATGAGAGGAGCAAAAGTGATTAGCTTCCTTACAACATGTGAACAAAGAATCCTAATGAACAGTCTAGCAGAGGTTAACTCTTGCTAGCCTGTCTATGAATGAGCAGACAGCAGGTTTATGCCCAGGTCTGCCTGAGTTGATCAAAAACACCAGAGAAACCATGGGACGGAGTGTCAGACTCTGCAACGTGAATAGAGCTTGACACTGCCATGACAGTCAGCATGTTTGGTGAAACAATTCTGTGCGACACCACCAGAAGTGGTGAGCAGTTAGCTCCATGGACTTGCGTATGCCCATATGTCCAGCCAACTTGGAATTATGACCCCAAGACAGAATTCTCTTCCTTATAGCAAAAGGGACAAAATATTTTACCCAGAGGAATGTCTTTTAAAATAACTGCAGCCACTATGACAAGCTTTGGCTGGTTAATTATATGCTGCGGTTCCTCCTCTGAAACAGTCATATCAAAAGATCGAGATGCAGCATCCACCTTCACGCTGTTCTCCACAGGATGAAAGTGCAACTCAAAGTTAAACTGAGCAAAGTATAGCGCCCACCTGGCTTACCCAGGATTTAATCTGTGGGTGTACTGTAGAAAGTTTTTATGGTCCATGGAAATTTCCACTAGAGAGCTGGCACCCGCCAACAGATGTCTCCATTCTTCAAGCACCATCTTAGTGACAAGTAGTTCACAATCTTTGATAGTATATATTTGTTCAGCCAATGAGAACAGTTTAGCGAAGAAACCACAGAAGACTGACCTCCCCGAAAGAGTCCTTTGTACAAGGACTTCTCCAGTACCCATACAGGAGGCATGCACCTCTAGAAGGAACTGCTTGTTAGGCTCATGGTGGTGCAACACCGGAGCTCTCACAAAGGCCTCTTTCAAGTGTTGAAAGGCTGACTCAGACCAGAGTTTTGTATTAGCATCTTTCTTGGTTTAGGTGACAATGGGTGCCATTAAGAAGAATAGTGTGGTGGAATAAATTGCCTAAGATATTGGTTAAACCATGAAGAACTGAATGTCATGCAGACCTTGAGAATGAGGCCAGGAAAGAAAAGCAGAAACCTTCTCTGGATCCATCTTGAGACCCTGGTCGGAGATAATATAGCAAAGAAAGGGTGAGGGGTTTTTTTCAAAGACACATTTGAACAACTTGGCGAACAAATTATTCACGTGTAGCCATTGCATAACTTAATAGACATGCCTTCTGTGAACAAAAGGATCAGGGGAGAATATTAGGATGTCGTCCGATATATGACCTTATAACCAGGGAAACATGGAAAAAGTTATAGAAAATGTTACTAATGAATTTCTGAAAAACAGCAGGCATGTTGCGCAGTAGTGACCATCAAGAGTATTGAAGGCCATCTTCCATTCATCGCCCTTAAGGATTCAAATAAAGTTATAGGCTCCTCTTAGAACCAATTTGGTGAAGATCTTAGCCCCATAGATTCTGTCAAATAATTCAGAGCTCAGCGGCAAAGTACTTGTTCTTCATAGTGAATTTGTTGAGACCCGGCCCATCCTTCTTAGTCATGACTCATGAAGATGGGGTATGCACACCAGTGACTATGGAAGGGGAATACATGTAATAGCAGAAACTGCTGTGTGAATACTGACATGGAAAATTCAATAGCTATACGCAAGAATGAAATGTGAAAAATGGAACCTGCATTACTGCCATGAATATATGAATAAAGAGAAATTTAGCTACTGAATTGATCAATGCAATAGATCCCCAACACTACGCCAAAGTATTTCTCTACGTTGGGGTCCCTAGCTTGTGTGTCCTCTCATGCAGTTAAAAAACTTACCGTGTATGGGAAACTGAGACCCAGGCTATATATACGATGTGGATTGGCAATAGGTGTGTATGGGGAGGGTTCACAAACGAAAAACTACTAACATTAAGGAATAACGTTTGGAACTCCATTCTATGTCTGAACTGGGTGCAAAAAACCTAAAAAACATCACTATGGGGAGATAAGGTATGCACACCAGTGACTATGGAAGGGGAATACATGTAATAGCAGAAACTGCTGTGTGAATACTGACATGAAAAATTCAATAGCTATACGCAAGAATGAAATGTGAAAAATGGAACCTGCATTACTGCCATGAATATATGAATAAAGAGAAATTTAGCTACTGAATTGATCAATGCAATAGAGCCCCAACACTACGCCAAAGTATTTCTCTACGTTGGGGTCCCTAGTGTTGGGGCTCTATTGCATTGATCAATTCAGTAGCTAAAATTCTCTTTATTCATATATTCATGGCAGTAATGCAGGTTCCATTTTTCACATTTCATTCTTGCGTATAGCTATTGAATTTTTCATGTCAGTATTCACACAGCAGTTTCTGCTATTACATGTATTCCCCTTCCATAGTCACTGGTGTGCATACCTTATCTCCCCATAGTGATGTTTTTTAGGTTTTTTGCACCCAGTTCAGACATAGAATGGAGTTCCAAACGTTATTCCTTAATGTTAGTAGTTTTTCGTTTGTGAACCCTCCCCATACACACCTATTGCCAATCCACATCGTATATATAGCCTGGGTCTCAGTTTCCCATACACGGTAAGTTTTTTAACTGCATGAGAGGACACACAAGCTAGGGACCCCAACGTAGAGAAATACTTTGGCGTAGTGTTGGGGCTCTATTGCATTGATCAATTCAGTAGCTAAATTTCTCTTTGTTCATACGTTCATGGCAGTAATGCAGGTTCCATTTTTCACATTTCATTCTTGCGTATAGCTATTGAATTTTTCATGTCAGTATTCACACAGCAGTTTCTGCTATTACATGTATTCCCCTTCCATAGTCACTGGTGTGCATACCTTATCTCCCCATAGTGATGTTTTTTAGGTTTTTTGCACCCAGTTCAGACATAGAATGGAGTTCCAAACGTTATTCCTTAATGACTCATGAAGAGGCCGGCACTAGACAGAGAAGAGAATCTATGGATTATTCCCTGGTTTTCTCAAAATGTATTCGGACATGGCCAGGGTCTCAAGCAGCGATAGCAGATATTCCCAGCCTCGATGAGATGAAGTGCCAGCTAAAATATCGATAAAGTCAAAGTCATAAGGTCTGTAGGGTGACACAACCTCAGCTTTCTTTTCACAGAAGACATCAGCAACAGAGCAATAATGGGCGGGAAGAGAAGCAAAGTTTGAAGGCATCGCTGGTGAAGACTTGGGCATGACCTTGTCAAGGCAGTTGGCAGCACAGTGAGGTTCCTAGTGAAGCACTTAACCACCTGACCAGTAGACCAGTCAATAACTAGCAAGAGTTATGGTTCAGGGGCAATACGAAGTAGATGAAGAGATACAACCAGTAACTTTGAATAAGATTTAATCATCTCTAACCCTTAACATTGTTTAGGTCAGAATTGTTTATATAGTCTCATATGATAAAAATGTCTGCAGCATTAACCTGACTCAGCAATGGTAATATTTGGTTATTAGAAAAAATGTAGTTAGCACGCTACACCACAGGTACCCCTCACGCCAGTTAGAGAACTTATTTGTTAAAAATTTAAATATAACACTCTGCACACAAGTCTGCTCCCCACATAATGCCATCTTTCTGCTCAGAAACCAGAAGTCTCAGACAGATCTTAAAATACTGAGACAATGGTGAGTCTCAGCTTAGAAATTTAAGTCTTCCTCCCTTAAAAGGGCCAAAGTTTTTATCAAGAAACTATAAAATGATTATCTTTAATTCCCTTAATTATATATTTGAGAACGCTTTGCATTTTATTATCTTCTACCTCATGAGAGGTTTCCCAGTAGGTTATAGGTTCTCTCTAAATTCAAATAATTTTTCAACTGTACTTCTACTTCCCCCCACTTTTTATTATTGTTCAATGCTGTCCAAAATTTCTGTAAGAAATGTATGTGTAATAATGAAATAACAGTATTTGAATATAATGGTGATCAAAGGAGAAGGCCTCAGGAAAGAACGAATGAAAGAAAGAAAGAACGAAAGAAAATAGAATAGAGATCAGCAACTAAACCTGAGACTGGTAAAGAAGCCAAATGCGACCCTTGTAGATATGTGGGTAGGGTGTAGAGACAGACGGTTAGTAGCAGGACCCAAGTAGCTTATGGCTGAGAGATAATGGGCAGGAATGGTGTTGAATGGAAAGGAGTATGCAGTTCTGTACAGCCGATCAGAGAGTGTTGTAAGGGTATGTGCGCACGTTGCTTTTTACCTGCTTTTTACCTGCTTTTTTGCTGCTTTTTCTTCTGCGCTGTTTAATGCCAAAATGGATGTGTTCTTCTATTCAAGCAAAGTCTATGGAAATTTGGGTTTCTTGTTCACACTATGTTGTTCAAAATGCTGCCTTTTTGTGGCAGAACTTTGGTCAAAAACTCAGCTTTTCAAAGAAGCAACATGTCAATTGTTTTTGCCATTTGGGTTTTGCACTGCAAAGCTGAGTTTTTGACCAAAGTTCTGCCACAAAAAGGCAGCATTTTGAACAACATAGTGTGAACAAGAAACCCAAATTCCCATAGACTTTGCTTGAATAGAAGAACACATCCATTTTGGCATTAAACAGCGCAGAAGAAAAAGCAGCAAAAAAGCAGGTAAAAAGCAACGTGCGCACATACCCTTACTCCCTATTGTTGAGAGGATGTGGAACTGCGTGAGGACGAGAATTACTTTCTCATGCCATTCTGTTACGCTAAGCTAGGTAGTGGCAGAAGGTGTGAAAACAACCAGTACAGTTACAACTGAAGTGAATTTGGAGGAAGTGTGTTTAATGATGCTTTGTGCTAAAGGAACATTCGATAAGCGTACTCTATGCGTATTGTCTATAATTGTCATCAAGAGACTGTAAAGTAAAATGCTGTTGTTTAACAAAAACTATCAGTGTCACGAATGTAGCACAGCCTGATGTGGTCTCTGGGCGATCTAGGACCAGAAGATCATAGCGCATTGTGGATCGCAGATCCACTTTATTGCCTGCTTGCCACTGATATAACTCGATCCAGCACGGAAGGAGTTCATTTCTATCGTGTAGTGTTCTAATAAGTAGTTGTAACCTCAGCTGCAGCCATTCCCTTCTGCTATAAATATCCATTCCTCATGCCACTTCAAGTCCGCTAGAGCTCAGTGGTATTGCTGTCCACTTAAGAGGAACAAGTCTATATGGAGAAAGCTGAGGTGTCACTTCAGTTGCAGCTGAGAAGTTTCTGCTGAAGATTTATTTGTTTTATCTTTCTTTCCTGTTTGTCTTTCTTATCTCATGTTGTCTTATTTGCAGTGGCGAGACTAGCGTCTCGCTGCCCCTCACTAGCCAAGGTGAGTTTATGGTCAGCGAGGGCCAAGGCACATGATCGGTGAGGAGTAAGGACCCATATAAGGACGTTATGGAGTGCAGGGATCAGTCTCAGGTGAGTGCTAGGATGTGACCCCCCCTCTCCTCTTCCTAGAGCCAGAGCCCAATGATGTATCATGTTCCTGGTGTACCCTGTATGTTGTGGCACTCGCCGGGAGTTCCCTTATACCTGGTGGAACGCCGGTAGTCACTGCGTGATATTAAACTAAAAAAATAATAAAAAGATTATATACATATATATATATATATATATATATATTATATATTATATAAAGTTGAATGTGTGTGTGTGTGCGCGTGTGTGTGTCACCGTCGCAGCTAAAGCCACAAAACTTTGCACACTCACACGTCTGGACCCCGAGAGCGTCATAGGCTATGTTGTTAGGCGAAATTTTAACCCCGCATGTTCCAATTTACCAATCAGTTTTGCCCCTATCTGCATAATGGGGAAAAAGTGAAACGAAAAGTGTATCCGCACCGTCGCATTTACAATCACGAAATTTTGCACAGACACCTCATGTGACCCAGGGAATGCCGTAGACTATGTTTTGACAGGAAAATTTAACCCCGCGCTTTACAGTTAATCTCCAAAAAACATGCCTCCATTAAAGTAAATGGAGCCTGGAACTACAGGTTATTAGTAGGAGCTGTGATTGGTTGCTATAGGAACAAAAGACATTCATAGTATAAGAAGCTTATATGTGAGGTAATAAGATGTCAGTGGGGAGATGGATAGAGAGAGACAAAGACAGACAGACACAAACGGTGAAAGAGACAGACAGAGACAGACAGTGAAAGAGATAGACAGAGACAGACGGTGAAAGAGACAGAGACAAACTGTGAAAGAGACAGACAGAGACAGACAGTGAAAGAGATAGACAGAGACAGACAGTGAAAGAGATAGACAGAGACAGACGGTGAAAGAGACAGAGACAAACTGTGAAAGAGACAGACAGAGACAGACGGTGAAAGAGACAGACAGAGACAGACGGTGAAAGAGACAGACAGAGACAGACGGTGAAAGAGACAGACAGAGATAGACCTGGAAAGAGACAGATTTGGAAAGAAACACACCTGGGAAGAGACAGACAGGGAAAGAGACAGACGGGGAAAGAGACAGAGATGTATTTTTGTTAATACATTCTATTTTGTTAACAATAGTTATTAACCCGGGCAGTACAACTAATATATATATATATATATATATATATATATATATATATATATATATATATATATATATATATATTCTAATATGAATCCCATTGCGGCGCTTGCACAACAAATGCAGAGCTCTTTTCTGGAAGTGATGGAGTTGCGGTGACAGATTGTACAGCAGCTGCAGCAGGTTGTGGGTCTTCTGGTCTCGGCATATAGCTAAACTGAACCTGAACCCTACATAGCCCTCCCGGACAGGTTTGCTGGGGGGAGGGATACATTTGTGTTTTTCAGGGAGGCTTGCAAACTTCATTTTAAGCTCTGCCCGATGGACGTTAGGGAGCGCAGTGATCAGCCTGAGGTGCATGCTAGGAGGTGACCCCGCTCTCCTCTCCCTAGAACCAGGACCCACCATTGTATCATGTTCCTGGTGTACACTGTGTGTTGCGCGCTCACCAGTAGTTCCCTTATACCTGGCAGAACCCTAGTAGCCACTTTGTGACATTCAGCCTCCATCTCCATTGGCTCCACGATTATATCCTGGCCTGCCCAAAACAGTGGCATCATGCAACCTCCTAAAAAAGGTATGAAAATTTATGAACAGCAATGCACCTATCCACACACCCAGCCAGAAGAACAACATTTTTTCTGTGAAGTTGGGCTGGGACACCTACCAGAGGAAATCCCTCACCTGCAACTACCGCCATGAGTCTATGCTTTATAAGTGACATAGTCATCAGCATCGGGCTTTGCTTCAGGAAAAATAGCATGATGTTGGGAAGGCTCGATCCACTGCTTGAACTGCGACTGTTTCACAGACGAAGATGACGCCCAGCAATAGCCACTATGATGGCTGGTGATGACACAGCTCTATAAGAAGACCTTGCCCTTTGTAGGTGGCAAAGGAGTAAAAGCGTGCCAAGGTTCGTGCAGCTTTCCAAAGGCTATGCCTGCAGGAGTAAGAACCATGCCTGGAGATGCCGGCCCATGTTGAGTAGTGTCTGCCATTGAGGAAGGAGAGACCCCACCTTTAATAGCAAGCTGATAGAGAATGGGCAGTGGCTCTGAAGTAACGAGCAGCTGAAGCATAAGAGGCTCTGCCCTGGAAGAGACAGAGTGAAGCAGGGCGATGCCATTACTGGTGAGAGTGCAATAGAAGATGGAGTGTTGAGGAGTGATGCCCAAGAGAGATGGCCAAAGGTATGGAGTTCAAGTCCATGAAGGATCAGCGCGGAATGACTGAAAGCAGTGGCTGGCTTGTCAGTCAGAAGAGGTATGGCCAGACAATTTGATGGAGCCAGAGGTCAGAGATCTAGAGCCCAAAGATGGAGTAGTCAGCGGCCAAGTGATATAAAGGATTGTGTGGCACTTGGGCCTCAAAAAAAAAAAAAGGAGTACAGCTTCATTCAGTAAGATAAAATGGGAAACCTAAGTCAGCGAGTGGCCGGAGTACAAAGTAGGGTGGCCAGAAGTGAGGAATCCGCGTTGTAAAGCCCTGGTTTTGCTCGTTGCACTGAAAAAAAGGAACTATTTTGCGTTCCTGTGAGTTGTGGGTAAGCTGTGAGTGGGTTCTATGCCCTTGACCATAGACTTTGCCCATCCAGCTTGGACTCTGCCCCTATTGCCCAGTGGCCAACCAGCCACTGATATGGGCTCTGCCCAGTTCACTCTGGACACTGCCCCCATGGAATTTGCCCTGCACCCAGGGCCAATGATGCGGAGAGGACAGGCTTCCCCACCCAAAGTCAAAGACAGGTGGACTATTGTTGAGAGGAAGGGGTGGAAATGGATGACTATGTGCCTGCCAGGTCCATGGTTTAAGAATTTGCTCTTTTCAAGGAAGAACTGCCACATGTGAGCCCTTGGGACTTTTCCACTGTTGTAAAAAGTTTAAGAACTGTGCCCTCATCTTCCGCTAGATGGAAAAGCTGGACAATGGCCTATGGCCTACTTCTTTAAAAGGACTTGGACACTTGTTCCAGGGTCTCATTCCAATGGGACCGGAGTAGTACTGATCCAAACAATGGGAGGACCCCTGTTCAGCTTCTGGAATGGAGAGTGTTGTTTTAAGTGTTTGTGCATCCCTTGAAGGTCCAGACATGGTTGCGGATAGCCATGTACAAGAGGGAACGAATGAAGGATAGTGGTCGAGTTCCTGCCCCTGGGGACACTGGGGTTGTTCTTGAATTAGTATTTGTGATGGGATATGGAGTGGTGTTCTATATCAGAGTAATGTGGAGTGTGGGAGTGCATGGGATGTTGTTTGGTGACTAGATTTAGCAGTGTTGGTTGAGCAATATAGTATAATGTTGTATAGGGCCTGCAAATAAAAGTCACCATCTAGTGGCCAGACATTATAAGAATATAGGTGAAAGGTTATATAGGAAGTTTTGACAAGATAGGTTGCCCGGTAACTGACTGCAGGGCAAGAAACAGTTAAGCTGTGGGATTAGCCCACATAGGGAGGAGCCAGACTCCATCTTAGAATTCAGATAGGGAAAGACTAGTGAGTAGGATGGACGTACAGTCTGTCAAGATATGTATTGGTTGCATTCTCTGAGTGACTTGTGGAGGCTGCAATGTTGAGACCGATCAAGAGTAGCTTAAGAGAACAAACACACACACAGGGGGTGGTTGTAACCCAGAACAGAGATCAGCAACTAAACCAGAGACTGATAGAGAAGCCAAATGCAACCCTTGTGGTTATGGTCTAGAGACAGATGCTTAGTAGCAGGCCCCAAGTAGATGACACTTTGATGTCAGCTGAGTGTTAACAGGCCAGAACGAGAAATGAGTATGCAGTCCTGTGAGGCAGGGGAGGACTCGGAACCGCGGGTGGACAAAAATGACTTTCTCGTGCCATTCTGTCATGCTAAGCTGGAACGGTGGCAGAAAGTCTGGGAACAACCAATATAGTAACAACTGAGGTGAATTTGGAGCAAGTGTATTTAATGATGCTTTGTGCTAAAGGAATGTCTGATAAGAAGTGCACCCGCTATGTTTTGTGTATAATTGTCATCCATAAAACTGTTAATTAAAAGCCTGTTGTTTAATTAGAACTATCAGCCTCCATCTTCATTGCTTCCACGATCCAGTCCTGGCCTGCCCAAAACAGCAGCATCATGAACAGCAATGCACCTATTCACACACCAAGCCAAGAACACAACACTTTTTCTGTGAAGTTGGGCTGGTGCCTACCGGAGGGAACCTTTCACCCGCAACTACCAAGTGTCATCGCTTTATATATGTGTAGGAGGTGGTCAGCTTACCCTCACGCCGGTCAGTAGGGAGGATCCCGATCAGAGGGCCCAGGTGCAGCAGCTGCTGAGTGATTTGGCAAACCATAGCATTGCAGAGGTGGAGGACCAGTGGGTCCTGGAAGAGTGGCACTTAGAACCAAGGCAGACGCCCAAGGCCAGGTACTAGCAGCTAACAAGACGAACGTGCCCGGGAGAGAGAGCTCCTTAGAATAAGCCTAGAGAAGTTGAGAGGCTAGAATCCGTCTGAGGCAGTGATTGGACATGGGTAGCCACAGACAGAAGAACAGGGGGGAAGCAGAGGCTTAGGCTTGGCAGCTGGAAGTGGGCCAGGCAGTGGGCTAGTGGTCCCAGGCAGTGGGCTAGGCAAGACGAAGTAACCTAGGAAACAGCAGCAGCAGAACCGGAGAATATTGGCCATGCCTGTCATGAAGGCTGAAAGGGTTAAATAAAAGTTCAAAATTGATTTCCCCAGAGCTCTCCTATGTCCTATGTTTAACTGAACCCTCTGAGATGGCGAGCAGCTGTGTGGTGATGGACGCTACCCCGAAAACTACAGTAAATGTCACACACCCTGCCCAAAGTGGTCTAAAGCATTGGCTCTCTCTCTGACAAATGGATTTGGAGCCCTCACAGCATGGAGTCCGCACCTTCCTTCATATGCACCAGGAAAGGTCAATGGCATATATCAAATGTATCCATAAGCTCCCAATTACATGGGGATTGCCAAAAGTTTGCTTTTTTGTCTCCATCACATTGGTAGATATCTGTCGATGACTACATTTTTCTATCCATAAAAAACATATAATACACTCAGAACTTTCTGTATGAAATATATGTTGGAAATATGAGCATGGTTTTAGAGCTGTTTTTTAATACTTATCCACTATTCAGTCTG
This sequence comes from Anomaloglossus baeobatrachus, assembly GCF_048569485.1. Classification (NCBI taxonomy): domain Eukaryota; kingdom Metazoa; phylum Chordata; class Amphibia; order Anura; family Aromobatidae; genus Anomaloglossus; species Anomaloglossus baeobatrachus. Next base: position 661,915,489 of record NC_134353.1, on the reverse strand, counting down.
CTTATATAGATTAAATTTTAGCCTTGATTAATGAACTTTTAATATTTTGTCTAATGATATCAACTGTGGAAGAAAAGCATAATAGGGTCTTACCAACGATAACGTCAGTGAAATGAGGGTAAAAAACACTCACCTATAGGAGTTGTGTCAGTATCAACCCCTTTAATCGCATGTAGTCTCCTGGTGGAATGCTGCAGCCCCAGGTAGAGTATATGGATAGATAGGAGGAAGAAGTCCGGTTTGGATGCTGCGCTATTCACCACTCCGCAATTGTATGATTAATGATTAATGCCTTTTAGTTTCATCACAGGTCTATGCGTTTCAGGAGTACTCCGCTCCCTTCATCAGGACTCAAGGCAAAAAGAACATCAAATCTCAAACATCTCTTGATGTTCTTTTTGCCTGATGTCCTGATAAAGGGAGCTGAGTACTCCTGAAACATGTACACCTGTGATGAAAATAAAAGGCATTAATCATACAATTGCAGAGTGGTGAATAGCGCGGCATCCAAGCCAAACTTCTTCCTCCTATCTATCCAAACATTTTGGACCATTCATTATCTTTGAAAATGTTATTTTGCCCAGCTTGGCATGGCTTTACATTGGACATGAATTTAATAAAAATGCTAATGTGTTGCTGATTAATAAATATATGCTATCTCATTATACAAACGTTTTTGCCATTGCTAAAAACTCTGAAGATAAAAATGGCAAAACAATGTCACAGTTTCTTCCTGCATCATCACAAACTAAAGCATATAGACTATAAAAGCTGCAAAATGAATCCTGTGACGTGACCAAAAGAAGTGTTAAATGTTTCAGTCAGATAATTATCATGTTTTTCCACCAGTAATCTAGATCCAAACAAGTTTGCTTTTTTGCAACTAGCCCTTTGTATAATATCACACCTATAATTTACAATGACAGTGCTACAAAGGTCTCCATCCGTCTCCTATTCTTTACGAGTGTCAAGATATGGCTCTATTTACGATACTGTACACATCCAGAAATTAGTATTATGCTGCTTCAATATGAAATATCTTAAACCCTAAGCAATTTTCCAAGACGCATACTTAAAAACTCGATTATACTACCAAATGGTCCTTCTTTTTTCCAGTTTATCTGCTTTTTAAAGCCATGATAGAATTATATAGTAGGCTTACATGACCATGAAGACAAATGGATACTCATTAATATACTTTGACCTTTATAGAGGCAAATTAATTCCAAATTCGCACATGCTGGCTGAGGAGCTGGCTGTGTCAGAGCAACAACCTCATTAAGGATGTAAAAGAATGGCTTCAGGGGACACAGCGTCTGCCACCTCAGTGGGTATTACAGCCAGCTCACGAGCGGCAGGCGCACACACCAGTGACAAGGTTTGTTTCTGTCAACTTTTCACAAGGCATTAATCCCAGAAATAATCCCATTGTGAGCACTGTGCTAATAGAGACGGAAAAAAATGAGGTAGAAGCAGGTTATGGAAGGCACAAGGGCACCGCGATATTACAATTTATTATACATTCATGGTTATTCGCGTCTATGTTATACAAGTTTATTATCAGCTTGTGACAACAGTTTTTTTTATACCTTCATTATACAAATACAATTCATACAGTTATTCCTTAAAGAAGTCTCTGTTCATAATTTTTAGCAAATCCCCTATATTCTGTTGGTGCTATTTCCCTACCGTAGTAGAGATATTTCACATGAATTAAAGTATTTCACTATTTTTTTATAATAATATGTTCACGATCATCCATAATTATTTTCATTGCTCCCAACATCCAAATTGAAAAAGGAGCTAAGCCTGTGAATAATCTCCAAAATCTCCTAATTTTATGTTTATATATCTATGATATACAGATCAATGCATCTTCATGATAGACTACAAATACACCTGCTGTATACTGCACCTACAGTCATACTTAGGGCTTGTTTATACTGGCTACATGTTTGCTGCACAACAGTTGTTTAATAGCCAGTACAATAAGTACAATAAGTCATAGATTGTTCTGTGCGCATATACTTGGCGTAGGGAACCGTTTTTCTGCCAGGGGCCATTAGGATATTTATACCATCATTTGGGGGCCATACAAAATTATCAAATTGAAATGTATCTTGCTATATTTGCTCAAACAATCAATTTGCTCACCCCTAATGAGATTGCTGGAGCAGCTTCTCTTTGGTGAGACTAGTAATGTTAGGTGGTATTAATGATACTACTCGCAACTGCTTTTTCAGATTTGTGTTAGTACTTCACATAGGAGACTCTGTGGCATTTAAACATCACAGGAGAGGCAAAAGCATCTATACATCACAGGAGACGCTGGGGCATCTATATGTGGCGCCCCTGAGGCTTCAGTTGCCACAGAGTATTGCACCCAAATTCGGGTGTAATGCTAAACCCAGATCCTCAGGAGGTCAGTCCCAGTTTCACCACATACACACTCCACTGGGGACTGGGCTAGGGTCGGGTAAAAAAGGGGTCGCTGACAGAGTGGCATTTACAGGATGCCCTCAAACAGGGGCCCCAATCTCACTAGCTTAGGATGTGGGAGGGGGGAGGTACAGCCAGCAGGGGGAGTCAGGAGCCAACACAATAGCTAGAGAGTTTTCCAGCGGGAGAGCAATGGAGCAGACGTGCCTCAAAGGTGCACGGGTAGGAGGTAGGAAGAGTTCATACGGTTGCCGTGGGGAGAGTGCATCTGCTCCCCTTGGAACCAGCGCCACACAGGGCGGCAGGACCCTAGGGAAGCTCATACTTCATATTCGTTTTCCAGAATCTGCCTGGATGGGGAAAGTTTCAAGCTTCCCTGGCCACAAAGCACCCTAAAGCACAGTGCTAGAGAGGCTAAGGGGCCTCACTTCAAGTCTGACCCCATATCGGAACCGCGGCACCTGCATATAGGGACAAGAGTACTACTCATGAAAACCCAGGTCCCCTAGTAGCTTCAAGTCAGGGGATCCACAGACAGGCGCTAAAAGGAGGCAACCCACCGAACACCACACCGGATTGATCTTTAAAGGGATTCTGGTTCGACGGAGCCCATCATAACAAATGACCGGTATTAAATGAGTGAGCGGCACATCACAAAAGTGAGTAAACAACCTGGAACCGCAGCCATAGACTTGGTCTCTTCATTATTGGTACTGCCGCTCCACACTTTGGCGCCCGCCGTTACTACTCCCCTCATCATCCTCCCTGGCGCCTGCGCCACCTGTGGGGAGCGATACCATCCATAGCTGCTACCACCATCCGCCCCGGAAGACAGCGACAGCAGCGGCGGCCAATTCCCTGGCCACAGCTGTCCCAGCAGTCCAATCTGTTTCAGCCATCCTGCCTGCACCATAGTATGTACAAGCTTATCTGACCACTGGGATCAACTGCTACAATGCCAAAGGTTCACTTGGAGTGGAACCTGGTGGCTACCTTTCAGCACAAGCCTAACCTCACCATCAGAGGCTGTAGTGAAGACAAAGTAGTCACTTAGTCATGGCCCTCCAGGGTGAATACGGTCCCGTGGAACAGTGGATCCACACCCAGCAGCATGACATGGATGCTCAGGGCATGGATTTCCTGACTCCCCTACATTTCCAGGGTTTTACCAGGTGATGACTTGCCAGCAGGAGCAGTAGGATCCGATCCTAACCTTCCTGTGGTTCATGAAGGCATGGATGTTGGTTGTCTCATCTGCAACAGTTCAGCCTGCAGCCCTGTCACAGCCGGTTATTTCTGTTCCTAGTCTGGACCCTGCGGTTAGATGGCAACCCCAAGCAATGCCGTGGGTTTATCAACCAGTGCATGTTGCACTTTGAATTCCTGGCTCATCAATTTTCCTTTGTTTGAGCCAACATGGCACTCATTATGTCCCATTTGGAAAGAGAGGTCCTTACAAAGCTTAATCCCTCATGGGAGATAGGGGATCACATTATCTCAAGCCTGTAAGGCTAAGTTCACACACTGCGTTTTTTTGACGCTGCAAAAAACACACAAAACGCACCTGCGGCAAAAACGCATGCATTTTACCGTGGTTTGGTGCGTTTTTTGCTGCGTTTTGCTGCGCTTTTGCTCACTGCGTTTTTATGCGTTTTATTTCAGTGAACATTGCCATGAAAGATTGTTGAAAAAAAAAGAAAAAAGGTCTGATGTCATTTCCTTCTTCAATATGTTCTTCATTCTCCAGTAGTATATGCAGGAGAGCAGACAGCTGCAGAACTACAAGGCTCAGCATGCTCCATCCAGGACTGTATGCTGGAGGGAGAGTCAGGGGGAGCATACCTACAAGGCTCAGCATACTCCATCCACTAGTGGATGCAGGAGAGCAGACAGCAGCTGAAGAACTACAAGGCTCAGCATCCTTCATCCAATAGTGTATGCAGGAGAGCAGACAGCAGCAGCCGAACTATAAGGCTCAGCATCCTCCTTCCAGGACTGTATGCAGGATTTCTTTGCCCCCCCAAAAAAATGGCGTGGGCTTCGCCATATTTTCGTATGCTAGCCGGGTAAAGCAGGCAGATACGGGCTGCCCCCAACCCCCAGCTGCCTATTTTTACCCGGCTGGGAACCAAAAATATAGGGAAGCCCTTTTTTTTAAAATTATTTCATGAATTTCATGAAATAATTAAAAAAAAAATGACGTGGGCTTCGACCAATTTTTGTATCCAGCCAGGTACAACTAGGCAGCTGGGGATTGGAATCCGCAATGCAGGGTGCCCAAGCTTTCTGGGCACCCCCGCGGTGAATTGCAGTCCGCAGCCACCCCAGAAAATGGCGCTTTCATAGAAGCACCATCTTCTGGCGCTGTATCCAACTCTTCCAGCTGCCCTGATGCCGGGTAATAATGGGGTTAGGGCTAGCTGTGTATTATCAGCTGGCCCTAAGTCCGAAATTCATGCTGTCACGCCAATATTAGACATGGCCACCATGAATTTCTAGTAAAGATAAAAAAAAAAAAACAACACAGAAAAATATTTTTATTACAAATAAAACACAACACAATTAATGACTCCATCTTTATTGAAATAAAGAACCCCCCTCCGCAGTAATCCTGGGTCAAGGGTCCCGCACCATCCAATCCAGATCCAATATCATCTGATCGGTTTGCTGGAAGGCAAAGCGATCAGATGATGTGTTAGGTTCAAGGCCTGAATCACATGACACAGCAGCTGATTGTGTCAACGACTTTTATACAATCAGCTGATGCATCAGTGCAAAAAAAAACACACACTTCTGTGCAGTGTTGGACTGGCTACCGGAGGAAACTCCAGTAATGCCAGGCCTGGATTCAGGTACCTGAACTGCACTCCGGAGCTCTCACCTGAGCTCTGGCGTGCAGCCTGGACTTTACAGCGAGCGCCGAGTGATTGATTCCCCGGCACTTGCGGTTCAGTTCATGACAGCTGCAGACATCCCGGGCTAATCTCCGGTGCTCTCACCTGAACTCCGGAGATCACCCCGGCCTGTCTGCAGCTGTCATGAACTGACTGCAAGCGCTGGGGAATCAGTCACTCGGCGCTCACTCACTGTACAGTCTAGGCTGATCAGTGCAAAAAAAACAACAAAAAAACAACTACACACGTCCGTGCTGACTCCCGGGTGACCGCTGCAGGAGCTGCCGGTAATCAGTGATGAAGTCTCCTGGCATCAGCTGATAGCCAGCCGAGCGGTAAGATCCGGCGTCACCGCAAGACTTACAATCAGCTGATGCGTCAGGTGACCGCATCAGGTGATCACCGCGAGGTCCTGCAGGTATCGTACGTGCCTGGGAGCCAGCACACAGCCAGAGCGAAGGTGGAAGTACCGGGAAGAGGAGCTGGGAGCGGACATGGCACTGGGAGTCTGCAGACAGGTGAGTATGACATTTTTCTACTGTTCACTTGATTTAGCAGCCGCTTCCACCTCCTGCACGGGAGCGGACATGGCACCGGGCGGGAAATGGAAGCAGTGGTGGCAGTACCGGGAGGATTCACGCTTCTGTTTACTGACAGAAGGAATCCTCTTCCTGTACATGTCACTTTACCCACTCCTTGCGTTTATAGCTGCGTTTTTAGACATAAAAACGCACTAAAACGCAGCTATATTTGCAATTTGCGATTTTCATTGCGTTTTTGAACATCTCATTGAACTCAATGGGTGGAAAACGCAGTGAAAAACGCAAAAATAAATGACATGCTGCATTTTTGTGGGCACCACAAAAACGCAGGTAAAAAAAAAAAACGCTGTGTGCAGACAGCAAAAATGAAAAATCATGGACTTTGCTGGGGAAGCAAATTCATGCAGTTTTCTGAGCAAAAACGGACCCGAAAACGCCGCGAAAATCGCACTGTGTGAACTTACCCTAAACCTTCCTGGAGTCATTCCAAAAGGTGTTTGATGAGTTGGGTCATGTCGCCTCTGTAGCATCTTCCCTCCTCAGACTGGACCAGAGACGTCTGTTGGAAGTCTCTCTTCAGAACTCGCTTAGAATAATGAAGCGCTGGTAGCAATTTTCTGGGAGGGTATGACCAGGAAAATTAACGATGAGCTTACTGATCGTGATATTCCCACCTCCTTAGATGACCTGGTTTCCTTGCCTATCCTCAGGTTTCAGAAATGTTCTAGATAGGTGAACAGAGAGAAGAGATCAATGCATTTGGCTCCATCATTCCAGAGGCTGATTACGATGTTTATATCTTTCCTCCTGAACCAATGTGCAATACAGGGTAATATTGGGGTACCGTGTTAGCCAGAAAAATCAATTGAAATACTATGTCCCAAAAATGACAAAAGTATTTTAGGAGTGATACCTTTATAGGCTAACCAGAAAAATTATATTCTATATAATTTTTCTGGTTAGCCTATAAAGGTATCACTCCTAAAATACTTTTGTCATTCTTGGGACATAGCCAGGAAAATCAATTTGAAATACTATGTCCCAAGAATGACAAAAGTATTTTAGGAGTGATACCTTTATAGGCTAACCAGAAAAATTATATTCCAGTAAATTCTATATAATTTTTCTGGTTAGCCTATAAAGGTATCACTCCTAAAATACTTTTGTCATTCTTGGGACATAGTATTTCAATTGACTCCTGAACCAATGAAAGAAGACAGAGTGAAGCTGGCGGAACATTGTCAGGAAGTTTGTTGCTCCAAAGGGAGTTGCTTCTACTGTGGCAGTACACAATATGTCATCTGCTCCTGTTCTGAGAAGCCTAGGTTTAGTTGGAGAGGTTACCCTGGGAGAGAACAACTCCTCCCCGCCTCTGACACTGTCAGTATCCAAATCCTGTGACAACACCCAACTTATTGAGTTGGCCGTTCTGGACTCCAGTTCCGCAGGTAACGTCGTGCAACAGGACATAGTTCATCAGATTCCCATTCATCATCTTTAAGCTGTCCTGGTGGTGGTGTAATCTGTTGTTTGAAAAGTCCTGTCCAAGGTAGACCACTTCATCAACGAGCAAGTGGAGCTTTGGGTGGGTAGTGCTGTACTCAGAGAAGATCACCTTCTACGTTCTACCTGGTCTGTCACATCCACTGCTACTGGGCCTGCTGTGGATTTGAATTCATGAGCTTGTCTTGGACAGGATATCTGGTGAAGTGCTTAGATGCGGTTAGTCCTGCCTTAAGAAATGTCTCATTCTTGTCCATCATACCCGACCGCCAGTGACTATCAAATATTCTAGGCTTGCCATCTGCCTATTGGTCCTATGCTGATGTTTTCAATAAGAAAGAAGCGGAGATGTTACCACCACACAGGCTGTATGACTGTCTAATAGACCTACTTCCGGGTTCTTCACCGCCTCGAGGCAGAATCTATCCCTTGATCCATGTAAATCAAAGAGAGACTGGCAAGTGGATCCATTCAAAAATCCTCTTTCCGGCTGGCAATGGGTTCTTTTTGTGAAGAAGAAAGATAGCTTGCTCCAGCCCTGCATTGATTATGGGGGACTTAATTAAATTACGGTCAAGAATAAGAATCGCCACTCATCTTGGAATTATTCAACCTTTTCAGAGACTTCAGATCTTTTCCAACCTCGATCTTTGGGAAGAATATAATCCGATCCTTATTCATCAGGGAGACTAATGGAAGACCTCATTCTACACCCTGGACGGTCACTACAAATACCAAGTAATGCCTTTTGGGCTCAGTAATGCTCCTGCGGTCTTCAAAAAGTGTGTAAATTATATACTCCGGAATCTTCTTTACTCATGTGTGGTCACTTACCTGGACAACATCATAATGTTCTCATCAGACCTTTCCACACACAAGAAGAATGTTCGCCAGGTCCTGCAGAGAACAGTATATTTTCCAAGATCAAAAATTTGTTCGAACAAACCTTTCTTCCTTTCCTAGAGTATATAATCTCAGATACCAGATTTAACATGGATCCAGAGAAGGTGTTGGCAGTTGTGTAGTGGCCTCGTCCTGACGGTGTTAAGGCAATCCAAGAGTTTCTGTGATTCAATAATTACTATTGCCAATTTTTGCCACATTTTTCTTCCCTGACCGACTCAATCTCTGCCATGATTTGCAAGAGGGCGAATCCAAGGATTTGAACTCCAGGAGCTGAGAATGCATTTATCTCGCTGAAGCAGACCTTCTCATTGGCCCCAGTGCTGTATAGATATGAGATCAACAAACAGTTTTTCTTAGAAGTAGATGCTGCTTCGTCTGTGGCTAGTGTGGTTCTCATGCAAAGATCTTCAATCTTCTGAATGGTAACTTGCGGCTTCTTTCCTTAGGCCTTCTCTGCCCCAGATCACAACTACTCAGTTGGTGACCAAGAGTTGTTGGCAATTAAGTTGGCTCTGGAAGAGTGGTGGAATTTACTTGAACGGGCAGTCCATCCTGTCATTATTTACACCGACCATAAGAATTTGGCCTACTTACAGTAAGCACAGAGAATAAATCCATGCCAGGCTAGTTAGTCTCTGTTCTTTGCTTGCTTTGACTTCTTACACCATTCTTGGCGGGCATAAAAGAATGTCAAGGTGGATGTACTTTCAAAGTCCTTTTTGTAAATTGACCAGGAGGAGGAGCCTCAATACATCATTGAGCCCTCCAAGATGCTTACCATGGCTCTAGTAAGCTTAACTGAGGTCCCTCCCAGAAAGACCTTTGTCATAGAAGCCGACAGGAAGCTAGCCTTACATTGGGGTCACTCGTCTAAGCTGGCTAACTATGCTGGACAGAGGAGCCTAGAAAGGGGACATATATGCCAGGAGAAGGACATATATACAAGGAAGGGGACAGAAACCAGGATGGGTAGATATGTACCAGAATGTGCCCAGGATGGGGATATATTTACCAGAAGGACCCCAGGATGGGCAAAGTATACCAGAATGGGGACAGATGAACAAGGATGAGGACATACAGTTAGGTCCAGAAATATTTGGACAGTGACACAATTTTCGCGAGTTGGGCTCTGCATGCCACCACATTGGATTTGAAATGAAACCTCTACAACAGAACTCAAGTGCAGATTGTAATGTTTAATTTGAAGGTTTGAACAAAAATATCTGATAGAAATTGTAGGAATTGTACACATTTCTTTACAAACACTCCACATTTTAGGAGGTCAAAAGTAATTGGACAAATAAACCAAACCCAAACAAAATATTTTTATTTTCAATATTTTGTTGCGAATCCTTTGGAGGTAATCACTGCCTTAAGTCTGGAACCCATGGACATCACCAAACGCTGGGTTTCCTCCTTCTTAATGCTTTGCCAGGCCTTTACAGCCGCAGCCTTCAGGTCTTGCTTGTTTGTGGGTCTTTCCGTCTTAAGTCTGGATTTGAGCAAGTGAAATGCATGCTCAATTGGGTTAAGATCTGGTGATTGACTTGGCCATTGCAGAATGTTCCACTTTTTTGCACTCATGAACTCCTGGGTAGCTTTGGCTGTATGCTTGGGGTCATTGTCCATCTGTACTATGAAGCGCCGTCCGATCAACTTTGCGGCATTTGGCTGAATCTGGGCTGAAAGTATATCCTGGTACACTTCAGAATTCATCCGGCTACTCTTGTCTGCTGTTATGTCATCAATAAACAGACGTGACCCAGTGCCATTGAAAGCCATGCATGCCCATGCCATCACGTTGCCTCCACCATGTTTTACAGAGGATGTGGTGTGCCTTGGATCATGTGCCGTTCCCTTTCTTCTCCAAACTTTTTTCTTCCCATCATGTTGGTACAGGTTGATCTTTGTCTCATCTGTCCATAGAATACTTTTCCAGAACTGAGCTGGCTTCATGAGGTGTTTTTCAGCAAATTTATCTCTGGCCTGTCTATTTTTGGAATTGATGAATGGTTTGCATCTAGATGTGAACCCTTTGTATTTACTTTCATGGAGTCTTCTCTTTACTGTTGACTTAGAGACAGATACACCTACTTCACTGAGAGTGTTCTGGACTTCAGTTGATGTTGTGAACGGGTTCTTCTTCACCAAAGAAAGTATGCGGCGATCATCCACCACTGTTGTCATCCGTGGACGCCCAGGCCTTTTTGAGTTCCCAAGCTCACCAGTCAATTCCTTTTTTCTCAGAATGTACCCGACTGTTGATTTTGCTACTCCAAGCATGTCTGCTATCTCTCTGATGGATTTTTTCTTTTTTTTCAGCCTCAGGATGTTCTGCTTCACCTCAATTGAGAGTTCCTTAGACCGCATGTTGTCTGGTCACAGCAACAGCTTCCAAATGCAAAACCACACACCTGTAATCAACCCCAGACCTTTTAACTACTTCATTGATTACAGGTTAACGAGGGAGACGCCTTCAGAGTTAATTGCAGCCCTTAGAGTCCCTTGTCCAATTACTTTTGGTTCCTTTAAAAAGAGGAGGCTATGCATTACAGAGCTAGGATTCCTAAACCCTTTCTCCGATTTGGATGTGAAAACTCTCATATTGCAGCTGGGAGTGTGCACTTTCAGCCCATATTATATATATAATTGTATTTCTGAACAGGTTTTTGTAAACAGCTAAAATAACAAAACTTGTGTCACTGTCCAAATATTTCTGGACCTAACTGTATATACCAGGAGCAGCCCATGAAGGGCACATATATACCAGGAGGACATATATGCTAGAAAAGGGACAAAAAAACAGGATAGGCCCAGGAGGGGGACATATAGACCAGGAGGGCAACATACATATCAGGAAGGGCCCAGGATGGGGACATATATACTAGGAGGAGGACATATACACAAGGAGGATATTATACAGAGAGGCAGTGTGTGGGAGGGGACTAGTATTTAGTATACAAAAGGGTAGTGTGTGGGGCGATATTAGTATACAGTATACGCAGGGGCAGTGTGTGGGAGGATATTATAAAGAGGCGCAGTGTGTGTGAGGGATAGTATTCAGAGGGACAGCGTATGTGAAGGATATTATGCAGAGGGGCAGTGTGTGGGGGGATATTATATAGAGAGGCAGTGTGTGGTAGAGATATACATAGGTGCAGTGTGAGAGAGATATAATGAAGAGAGGCAGTGTAGAAGGTGTATTATGGACAGAGGCAGTGTAAAGGGTTTAATAAGGAGAGGGGTGGTGTAGAGAGTGTAATATGGAGAGGGGCGGTCGGGAATGTGTTTTATGGATAGGAGCAGTATAGAGGGTGTATTATGGAAAAATGTGGAGTAGAGGGTGTATTATGGAGAGAGGCGATGTAGAAGATGTATTATAAAGAGAGGCAGTGTAGAAAGTGTACTATGGAAAGAGGCAGTGTAACAGGTTTATTGTGGAGAAGGGTGGTGTAGAGGGTGTATTATGGAGAGAGGCAGTGTAGAAGGTGTATTACAGAAAGAGAAGGTGTATTATGGAACGTGGCGATGTAGAGGGTGTGTTATGGAGAGAGGCGATGTAGAGGGTGAATTATAGAGAGGGGCAGTGTAGAAGGTGTATTATGGAAAGAGGCAGTGTAACAGGTTTATTATGGAGAGGGGTGGTGTAGAGGGTGTATTATGGAGAGAGGCAGTGTAGAAGGTGTATTACAGAAAGAGAAGTTGTATTATGGAACGTGGCGATTTAGAGGGTGTGTTATGGAGAGAGGCGATGTAGAGGGTGTATTATGGAGAGAGGCAGTGTAGAAGGTGTATTACAGAAAGAGAAGGTGTATTATGGAAAGTGGCGATGTAGAGGGTGTGTTATAGAGAGAGGCGGTGTAGAGGGTGAATTATGGAGAGGGGCAGTGTAGAAGGTGTATTACAGAGAGAGGCAGTGTAGAAGGTGTGTTATGGAGACGGGCGGTGTAGAAGGTGTATTATGGAGAGAGGTCCACAATGTCAGGCTTTACAGACCCTTCTCCCTGCAAGTAGCAGTTGTGTATCACCCTCCAGGCCCAACCAGTCAGTTCTTGGATCATTTGGCCACCTGGCTTCCACATTTCCTAGCCTGTGACCTCCCCACTCTTGTCATGGGGGACTTTAACATCCCTATTGATGATCCCCTCTCCCCAGCTGCCACTCATCTTTTATCTCTAACCTCCTCTCTTGGCCTTTCACAACTAACTAACTCTCCTACACATGAAGGTGGGAATATGCTGGACCTGGTCTTCTCCCGTCTCTGCTCAGTGCATGATTTCACTAACTCCCCCCCTCCCACTCTCTGACCACAGCCTTCTTTCATTCTTGGTCAAGAGCTGTCAACCCACTGAGGACACCCCCATTTACCTCCCATATAGGAATATACATGCCATTAACAACCAGGAATTTCTGAAGAAGTTGCAGTCATCACTGACCCCAATATCCTCCCTCTCATGTCCTGACTCTGCTGTAAAACATTATAATGACACCCTACAGAGCGTTCTAGATGAAGCTGCACCTGCTACACACAGAGCAACTCGACGCAGACGGCAGCAGCCCTGGCACACGTTGCAAACACGCTTTCTCCAGCGGTGTTCCAGGTGCGCTGAACGTCTGTGGAGAAAATCCAATCTAGCCGAAGATTTCATCCATTATAAGTTTATGCCCAAAACATACAAAGCTGCCCTTCACCTCTCCAAACAAGTGTATTTTAACGCCCTCATCACCTCTCTAGCCAACAATCCTAAACGACGCTTTGATACTTTCCATTCCCTCCTAGGACCAAGAGTTCTGGCCCCAACCACCAACCTCAGTGCAGATGACCTGGCCAATTATTTTAAAGAAAAAATTGACCATATGCGCCAGGAAATTTCCTCCCAGCCTCATAACACCACACATTGACTGCCCTCCTACACTTCATCTAGCTCACTTTCACTCTTTGATCCAGTCACAGAAGAAGAAGTCACCAGGCTCCTCGCATCTTCTCGCCCTACTACCTGCACCAGTGACCCTATTCCCTCACATGTCCTTAAATCTGTCACCCCAGCTGTCACCACTCACCTGACTAAAATATTCAATCTCTCTCTCTCCTCTGGTGTCTTTCCCTCCTCCTTCAAACATGCCAGCATACACCCATTACTTAAAAAACCATCCCTGGACCAAAATTGTGCCGCTAACTACAAACCTGTCTCTAATCTTCCATTCATCTCCAAACTCCTGGAACGTCTGGTCCACTCCTGTTTAATCCGCTATCTGTCAGATAATTCTCTCCTTGACCCTCTACAATCCGGTTTCTGCTCCTTACATTCTACTGAAATTGCTCTTACTAAAGTCTCTAATGATTTACTAACAGCTAAATCTAATGGTCACTACTCCCTGCTGATCCTCCTGGATCTCTCTGCTGCATTCGATACTGTGGATCACCAGCTCCTACTCACTATACTCCTCTCTATCGGGCTCAAGGACACCGTTCTTTCCTGGTTCTCCTCTTACCTCTCTGACCGATCATTCAATGTATCTTTTGCCGGCTCCTCTTCCTCTCCTCTTCCCCTTACGGTCGGGGTTCCTCAGGGTTCAGTCCTAGGCCCCCTCCTGTTCTCTCTATACACAGCCCCTATTGGACAAACAATCAGCAGATTTGGTTTCCAGTACCATCTCTATGCTGATGACACCCAACTCTACACATCTTCTCCTGACATCACCCCTGAACTATTACAAAATACTACCAATTGTCTGTCTGCTGTCTCCAACATCATGTCCTCCATCTAAAACTGAACCTGTCAAAAACTGAACTTCTCCTGTTTCCTCCCTCTCCTAACCTTCCGAAACCCAATATTACCATTTATGTGTGTGGCTCTACCATTACGCCCCAGCAGCACGCCCGCTGTCTTGGGGTTATATTTGACTCCGATCTTTCCTTCACTCTCCACATTCGTTCACTTGCTCGTTCTTGTCACTTCCACCTCAAAAACATCTCAAGAATTCAACCTTTTCTTACCGTTGACTCTGCAAAAACTCTTACTGTCGGCATGGTGGCTCAGTGGTTAGCACTACAGCCTTGCAGCGCTGGGGTCCTGGGTTCAAATCCCACCAAGGACACCATCTGCAAGGAGTTTGTATGTTCTCCCTGTGTTTGCGTGGGTTTCCTCCGGGTACTCCGGTTTCCTCCCACACTCCAAAGACATACAGATAGGGACTCTAGATTGTGAGCCCCAATGGGGACAGTGTTGCCAATGTGTGTAAAGCGCTGTGGAATTAATAGCGCTATATAAATGAATAAAATTATTATTATTACTGTCGCTCTCATTCATTCTCGCCTGGATTATTGTAACTCTTTACAAATTGGTCTCCCTGTTACTAAACTCTCCCCTCTCCAATCCATTCTGAATTCCGCAGCCAGAATCATTTTCCTCTGCAACCGCTTCACTGATGCATCTGCTCTTTGCCAGTCATTGCACTGGTTGCCTATATGTTACAGAATCCAATATAAAGTTATCACTCTCACTTACAAAGCTCTCTACGGTTCTGCACCCCCCTACATCTCCTCCCTCATTTCTGTCTATCACCCCACCCGTGCCCTCCGATCTGCTAATGACTTAAGACTGACATCCTCAACAATTCGAACCTCCCACTACTAATTCCCAACATCCACACCTTTAAGCGGGCCCTAAAAACGCATTTCTTTAGACTAGCCTATCACCTCACTGCCCTGATCTAATCTGGTCCCTTTCTGCCCTTCAAAAAACTTACTTCCAGTTCTCGTCCCCTGTACCTGTATAAATTCTCACCGACGGGTTCATGCAGCTGCTTTTGAATACCCTATTAAATCGATGGCTGGACCATATATGACAAGCTTTTCTCCCCACCATTCACCTTTTGTGCCTCCCCCATTCCCTCATAGACTGTAAGCTTATGAGCAGGGCCCTCACTCCTCCTGGTATCTTAATTTTGTTATTTTGTATTGTCTCATATTGTCTGTACATGTCCCCTCTTAATTGTAAAGCGCTGCGGAATATGTTGGCGCTATGGAAATAAAACTTATTATTATATTATTATTATTAGAGGGTGTACTATGGAAAGAGCCAGTGTAGAAGGTTTATTATGGAGAGAGATGGTGTAGAAATCTATTATGGAGGCAGGTGGTGTAGAAGGTGTGTTATGGAGAGGGGCAGTGTAGAAGGTGTGTCATTCATGTGTTTTTCGCAAAGATGTTTGTTGAATTTTCTTTACCTAATTTTCAGCTTTGCCCAACACCTGGTCGTCTAATGGTTAGACGGAGACCTGGAGAGTTGTACAAGCCACAGTGTCTTGCACCCACTGTGAAATTTGGTGGAGGATCGGTGATGATCTGGGGATGCTTCAGCAAGGCTGGAATTGGGCAGGTTAATCTTTGCGAAGGATGTATGAATCAAACTGCATACAAGGTTATCCTGGCACAATAGTTGCTTCCTTCTGCTCAGGCAATGTTCCCCAACTCTGAGGACTTGTTTTTCCAGCAGGACAATGCGCCATGCCACACAGCTAGGTCAATCAATGTGTG
The DNA here is from genome assembly GCF_048569485.1 of Anomaloglossus baeobatrachus. NCBI lineage: Eukaryota > Metazoa > Chordata > Amphibia > Anura > Aromobatidae > Anomaloglossus > Anomaloglossus baeobatrachus. The sequence goes on along the minus strand of NC_134353.1, from coordinate 661,899,665 downwards.
GAAAAGGACCACCACATCAAAACCCTGTCATCGCCAGCCCAATCTCCATACCTGAAACCCAATGAAAACCTCTGGAATGTAATCAAGAGGAAGATGGATAGTCACAAGCCATCAAACACAGAAAAACTTCTTACATTTTTGCACCAGGAGTGACATAAGGTCACCCAAAAGCAGTGTGAAAGACTGATGGAAAGCATGCCAAGACGCATGAAAGCTGTGATTAAACATCATGGTTATTCCACACAATATTGATTTCTGGATTCTCCCTAAAGCCTGCTTTACACGAGACGACCGATTGTGCGATAGCACGATCGATCGTACCCGCCCCTGTCGTTTTTGCGTCACGGGCAATTAGTTACCCGTGGCGCACAAACTCGTTTAACCCCCATCACACGTACTTACCTTCCGGATGACCTCGCTGTGGGCTACGAACGTCCACTTCCTGGAGTGGGAGGGACGTTCGGCGTCACAGCGACGTCACACGGCAGCCGGCCAATAGAAGCGGAGGGGCAGAGATGAGCGGGATGTAAACATCCCGCCCACCTCCTTCCTTCCATTAAGCCGTCGGGTGCCGCGGGAGGCAGGTAAAGCTGCTGTACATCGTTCCCGTGGTGTCACACGGAGCAACATGTGATGCCACAGAAACGATGAACAACCGCCGCCATTTTAATTAAACAATTTTATGAAACTTAGCGACGAGTACACAACTCATGATTTGTGAGCGATACTGCGTCGCTAGGAGGTGTTACACGAGACGACGTCGTGTACGATGCCGGATGTACATCACGAAAACCGTGACCCCGACGATGCATCGCATGATCAGTCAGCTCGTGGTAAGCCCGCTTAAGTTAAAAATTGTTGTTTCTAAATGATTATGAATTTATGAACTTGTTTTCTTTGCATTGTTTGAGGTGTATGAAAGCAATGCATTTTTTTGTTATTTTGACCATTTCTCATTTTCAGATATATATGTATACAGTATATATATTGGTTTTCTTTTATTTATTTACTTTCCCAAGAGTGGCGGCGGACTGTGGAAGGTTTGAGAGGTGGAGGCAGAGCAGGTGTGGAACCTGGGCAGAGTCTCAAGGGGGCCCTGAAATTCCTAGTGTCAGTCCTGTATCTGTGTTAGGAACAACTAAAGGCTACTTTACATGCTGCAATTAATCATGCGATCGTACCCGCCCCCATCGTTTGAGCGGCACGGGCAATTTCTTGCCCGTGTCGCACAATGTTGTAACCCCCCGTCACATGTACTTACCTTCCAAATGACCTCGCTGTGGGCGGCGAACATCCACTTCCTGAAGGGGGAGGGACATTCGGCGTCACAGCAACGTCACACAGCGGCTGGCCAATAGAAGCAGAGGGGCGGAGATGAGCGGGATGTAAACATCCCGCTCACCTCCTTCCTTCCGCACTGCCGGCGGGACGCAGGTAAGCTGCAGTTCATCGTTCCCGGGGTGTCACACGGAGCGATGTGTGCTGCCTCGGGAACAATGAATAACCGGACGTTCGATTTTTTGAAAATGAGCGACGTGTCAACGATGAACGAGAAGGTGAGTATTTCTGCTCGTTCATTGCTGTCACACGCTACGATATCACTAACGAAGCTGGATGTGCGTCACTTACGACGTGACCTCGCCGACATCTCGTTAGATATATCGCAGAATGTAAAGCCCACTTTACTGCTGTGAGAAGTTCTTTTCAAAACTTATCTTCACAAAGATACCTGAGTCCAGACTGATCAACACAAACATGGAAAAGCAGTTGTGAGTAGAGATAAGCCACCCCCCTAGAGTTCGAGTTCGGTTCAGTTCGTCGAACGGAGGACAAGTTCGTCGAACGTTCGACTAACCAATTCGAACCCCATTGAAAACAATGGCAGGCAAACACAAACACATAAAAATACATTATACATGTACACATTCAGTTAATAAACATTGCCATTACACTTACAGGTCCCCGCGACACGTCCTGCACTCTGTCTCCCGCCGCTTTTCCTTCCGATAATCGCTGCATCCTCCCAGTAACCAGCACTGATGATAGGACCTTCCGTGACGTCAAAATAGCATGTGACCAGTCACGTGTCTATTATCTCATTGGCTACAGACTGGTCACATGGCTAGACGTCATGCTAGGTCATGCTTACCCCGATTAGCTGCAGCAGACGTCTGCTACGAAATCGTCTGCTGCAGCTAACCGGTAAGATCAGCTGTTCTCCAGTCCTGTTGTGACCGCGAGCGCTCCCGCGGTCACAACGAGATCTGAAGAAGCGAGGGCACATGCGCCACCCTCTCATGCACAATACTAGGTACTGCGGGCTTCAGAAACACGGCGCCGGAGATAAGCGCTATGAGCAGGCGCCAACTCCGACACCGTGTAACTGAAGATTAGAAATTTGTATACAGCCAAAGAGAGGGAGGAACAGGCGGCGGAGGGGACAGGAATCATGTGCATAACTCGCCCGGATATTATCAGCAGAGGTGCACACGTCAATCAAAAAGTGGATGAATTTTCAAACTTTATAGACTTGGATTTCACAGCCTAAACATCCGAGCTGCCCACTAATGGTATTTACAGCCTGTGCCCGATACTGCCAGTACTGTACTGGCACTGGCTTTACCTTATATACCAAAATCCTGATGTTTGGTTCCCTTTAAGGAAGATCAGTGTCAGATCGCACAATCCGTCGAAAAATCATAAATCCAGACAGGAATTTACCAAACTACATGTTGACATGACACAAAGCTTCTGGGAGAATGTCCTATGGACAGTTGAGACAAAATGGAAATTTTTGGCAAGGCATATCAGCTCTATGTTCACAGACTGAAAAATGAAGCATATCAAGAAAAAAAACAGTCCCTACTGTGAAACATGGAGGAGGTTCTGTTATGGGGCTGCTTTGCTGAATCTGGCACAGGGTGTCTTGAATCTGTGCAGGGTACAATGAAATCTCAAGACTATCAAGGGATTCTGAGAAATGTGCTGCCCAGTGTCAGAAAGGTTGGTCTCAGTCGCAAGTCATGGGTCTTGCAACAAAATAATGACCCAAAACACAGTTAAAAACACCCAAGAATGGCTAAGAGGAAAACATTGAACTATTCTGAAGTGGTTTTCTATCAGCCCTGGCCTAAAACCTAATAAGCATCTTTGGAAAGAGCTAAAACATGCCATCTGGAAAAGGCAACCTTCAAAACACAAGACAACTGGAGCAGTTTGCTCTTGAGGAATGGGCCAAAATACCTGTCAAGAGGTGCAGAAGTCTCATTGACACAGGAATTATCTGATTGCAGTGGTTGCTTCAAAAGGTTGTGCAACAATATATTAAGTTAAGGGTGAGTTTTATTTTTTTAAAAATTTTGTGGAAGCATGGTTGAAAAGCAATGTCTAACTTTCATTTTCATAGTTGTTTTTCTTTATTATTACTTTTGCTAGATTCAAGTTATTTCTGTGACCATTGTGGTTTTTTCTTTCATTAGACGAGGGGGTACCAATAATTTTGACCATGTGTGTAATATCCTCCACACACACTGCCCCTCTGAATAATATTCCCACACCCACACTGCCCCTTTGTATAATACCCCACACACACACGTTACCCTTCTGAATAATATCCCCACACACGCTGCCACTCTGTATAATATCCCTCAAGTACATTGCCCCTTTGTACACTTTCCCCCACACAAGTTGCCCCTCTATAATAGCATTACATCACACTCAGACTCAGACTCACACGCACACTCACACGCACACTCACACGCACACTCACACGCACACGCACACTCACACGCACACTCACACGCACACTCACACGCACACTTTCACACTCACATCAGATCGCATCCACGTCCTGCAGCGGCGGAACACACACACCTCACACACACATCAGATCGCATCCACGTCCTGCAGCGTCGGAACACACACACCTCACACACACATCAGATCGCATCCACGTCCTGCAGCGGCGGAACACACACACACCTCACACACACATCAGATCGTATCCACGTCCTGCAGCAGCGGAACACACACACCTCACACACACATAAGAACAGACACACACACACACACACATCAGATCACACTCACTCTCACACACACCTCACACACACATCAGATCACATCCACACACTCACAACTTCCCGTGATATCGCTTGCTTCTCGGCGGCGATACTGTGCAGTGATCTTCCAGGACCTGCCTGAGGATCACATGGCCGGAAGCATGTGGTATCTCCGGATGTTGTGAGTGTGTCAGCGCGTATGTGCGATATCGTCAGTGTGTGTGTGTATGCGATCGGATGTGTGTGAGTGTGTGTGTGTGAGTGTATGTGATCGGATGTGTGTGAGTGTGTGTGAGTGTATGCGATCGGATGTGTGTGTGTGTGTGAGTGTATGCGATCGGATGTGTGTGTGTGTGTGTGTGTGTGTGTGTGTGTGTTGTGAGTGTATGCGATCGGATCTGTGAGTGTCGGCAGAGGAGCTAGGCGTGCAGCACAGCTGCTTGGACCGCCCACCGGTGGGCACAGGTAGAAGTGGGGTGTGTGTGTGAGTGTATGCGATCAGATGTGTGCGTGTTTACTGTCTGATGTGTGACTGTGGAGCACGATGGGGGGTGCACAGCATGGGGGATGGAGCACGATGGGGGGTGCACAGCATGGGGGATGGAGCACGATGGGGAGTGCGCAGCATGGGGGATGGAGCACGATGGGGAGTGTGCAGCATGGGGGATGGAGCACGATGGGGGGTGCGCAGCATGGGGGATGGAGCACGATGGGGGGTGCGCAGCATGGGGAATGGAGCACGATGGGGAGTGCGCAGCATGGGTGATGGAGCACGTTTGGGAGTGCGCAGCATGGGGGATGGAGCACGATGGGGAGTGCGCAGCATGGGGGATGGAGCACGATGGGGAGTGCGCAGCATGGGGGATGGAGCACGATGGGGTGTGCGCAGCATGGGGGATGGAGCACGATGGGGAGTGCGCAGCATGGGGGATGGAGCACGATGGGGAGTGCGCAGCATGGGGGATGGAGCACGTTTGGGAGTGCGCAGCATGGGGGATGGAGCACGATGGGGAATGCGCAGCAAGGGGGATGGAGCACGATGGGGAATGCGCAGCATGGAGGATGGAGCACAATGGGGAGTGGGGATGGAGCACTATGGGGGGTGTGCAGCATGGGGGATGGAGCACGATGGGGGGTGGACCACGATGGGGGGTGCACACCTCCCCCCAAAACACACACACACACACACTGCCACACACGCACTGCACAACACACCACACACACTGGGAACCACAAACACCGCTCTACACAGACACCCACACACACAGACAACGCCGCAGACACACAACACCCAACACACAAACACCGCGGCACACACAAATATACGCACATACCGCACAACACACACATTGCACAAAACATACCTCCCCCAAAACACACACACACCCACACAAACCGCGCAACACACATACACAACGATACAGACACACAGCGCTCCACAAATAATGACACACAACGCAACACACAAACAACACCGCTCTCACCCCCCCCGCTACACCCAGACAACACCCAGAACATGTACAGCCCCTACACAAACACTTGGTAACTACACACAACAACATCTATATATATATATAAAACAAAAATCATACATTAACTACACAATACGTAAATTCTAGAATACCCGATGCGTAGAATCGGGCCACCTTCTAGTGTATATATATATATATATATATATATATATATATATATATATATATATATAAATAAACACACAAACTGCTCCTCTGTATAATTCCCCCCCCACACACACACAAATTACCCCTTTGTATAATATCCTCCTAGTATATATGTCCCCTTCCTTGTATATATGTACCCATCCTGGGCCCTTTTTGGTACATATGTCCCTATCCTAGATAATTGACCCCTTCCTAGCACATATGTCCACCTGGTATATATATCCCAATCCTAAGACCCTCCTGGTATATACAGTATGACCCCCATCCTGATATATATCCCATCCTTGTATGTATATCCCCTTCCTGGGCACATTCTGATATATCTGTCTCTATCCTGGTTTTTGTCCCCTTCCTTCCTCCTACTTGTATATATGTCCCCTTCCAGTGCTCCTCCTGGCGTATATATATCCCCCTTCTGGGCACATTCTGGTATAATATCCCCATTCTGGTTTTTGTCCCCTTTCTTGTATATATGTCCTCCTTCTTGTATATATGTCTCCCTCCATGGCCCCTCCTGGTGTATATATCCCACCCTCTTGGGCACATTCTGTATAATGTTCCCATCCTGGATTTTGTCCCCTTCCTTGCATATATGTCCTCCTCCTTGTATATATGCCCACTTGCAGGGTCCCTCCTGGCGTGTGTGTGTGTATATATAAATATCCCCCTCCTGGGCACATTCTGGTATATATGTCCCCGTCCTGGTTTTTGTCCCCTTCCTTGTATACATGTCCTTCTTCTTGTATATATGTACTCTTCAAGGGCCTCTCCTGGTGTGTGTGTGTGTGTGTGTGTGTGTGTGTGTATATATATAGCCCCCTCCTGGGCATCCTGGTATATATATCCTATCCTGGTATGTATATCCACCTCCTGGGCACAATCTGATATATATATCCCCATCCTGGTTTTTAACCCCTTCCTTGTATATAAATGTCCTCCTTCTTGTATACATCCCTTTCCAGGGCCTCTCCTTTATATTTGTCTGCTGCAAAAATAAAACATTTCACTCACCCTCCCTAGCTCCCACATTGCGCGGCGTCCTCTCTGAGCCTCCATGCATTTAGGCTGGATGTGTAACCTCCGATGCGCATCCAGATAAAACAAGGCAAGGGCTGGGGACTGCGTACCCTTCAGCTCTTTGAGCGTCTACCATTCATCGCCGAATGCAGCGTCCTCACCACCTCCACATTGCCCGCAGCACTGTGATGAGGTGCAGAGTGATGACCTCATCACACGGGGCTGCAGGATGATGGGCCACCTCCCTGTTCTGTTCCACTTGCCTTGCTTCTACCCACATGGCTAATTTGCATGTGATGTCCTAGATGCACAGTAGTCATATGTAGAGGCTGAAGCGCCACCTCCGGGTCCCCTGCTGCGGCTGTGACTAGGGCTCAGTGAAGAAGGGGGCCTTGCCGGCCCGGGGCTTAATAAAGCTAAGTAATTATCCCGGGTGAAGATGGGGCCCGGTACACCAGTCACAGTTGTAATGCCCTGATGGCAGCTCTGATCAGAACTACAAGATTATAATTTTGTTTCTCTCACTAAGAGCAATCAATCAAATATACAAATGGCATTTAGTACAAAGAAGGTTTGCCACCCCTGATCTGTACCATCAACTAGTTTGGAGGAAAAAGCTGATGGACAAGTATCTTTTGTGTCAATATACTGTATATATAACTATTTACATAGGAATGTTTAACATAACAGTGTGATTTTATTTACTGTTGGTTTTAGTATTTTTTAATATTTGCTCCTAAACCTATTAGCCAGTTTGACTAGAGATATGAAAATGACAACTCACTGCGTTCCCTAAAGTTAGTCCTTTGTTGCAGAGGCACCAACGTATCCATGCTTTTTAAGCCTTCTTAAATTACAGGCTCCTCTTTTCTATTCAGCTAATCTAAAAAACCCTATAAAGGACCAGTGACACTATAAAAGCTACTTGTAAAGGCACGTTTTAAAGCTTTAATTAGCTATTTTTACAAGGCTGTATTCTCTGTTTCTTCAGCCTGTGGAGTCTCTCCTTGTGTTGATTAACCCCTTGACATGTGTGGCCAGAATAATATTGTGCCCAACATAATATATAGTGCACACTTTAGTCTATAACATTATAAAGCAATACATACTATACTCCTTATATGAAGTAAATATTATATATTACTATATGATACACACAAAGTGCACCTAATGCCTCTAGCTGGTATGCATGTTGGGAGTTTTAAAGCAGTAGCGCTCTTAAGTTCATAGTTTAAAGCACTATACACCCAAACTATCATTTGTATTTATTTTTAAATCACTTTTTATTTTGTCTTGTGGTATTTATTGATGTTTTTGCTGGAAATTCTTAAAAATAGTGCATTTGGTGATTGAATTTTGTGGAAAAC